>NC_090725.1:225200173-225212673 GCF_036898095.1 Palaemon carinicauda | reverse complement strand
CCACAAACCTAGTGACAATGTAATTTCAGGCGATTTGATATCTAAATTTTACTTAACCTAGCCATTGTCTGATTTGCTATTGTCAACTTTTCATTTAACTCCAATTCTAAAGACCCTGTATTAGAGATCATAGTTCCTAGATATCTAAATGATTCTACCTCATTAATCCTTTCTCCTTCCAATGATATTTCATCTTCCATTGGATATTGTGTTTTAATCATCTCTGTTTTTCTTCTATTTATCTTGAGCCTAACCTCATGTGATATTTCATGCATTTTCGTAAGCAAGCATTGCAAATGCTGTGGTGTTCTGCTAATTAGGACAGGGTCATCAGCATACTCTAGGTCAGCTAATTTCCTATTACCAATCCAGTCCAAAATATTAAAAATAAGTATAAATTCTAAGGCCAATTATGTGAATTTTATTGATTGTATCTAAGGATATATGCAAAATACTGGAAATTATAAGAGTAGCATCATAAGCAATCAGGCACTTGTGAAAGCCAAACTTCACATTAGAGAATAGATACTCTAATTAAGCACAGATTTTCCTATGCTTGAAAAGTTTAGGTTATGTGCGATTCGGAAAAAAAATATGTGATAATTAGCATGCTAAAATTAACACAAATATATTTACCTAACAGGAAAGATTACATATTTTCCACTAAGTGTAAAAGTAACTTCTTGATAAAGTTTCTACAATACAAATGGAAATGCAATTTGGATCTACATCTCTACAAGCATTAAGGCTTATTAAAAGATTTCTTTTGCCACGGTATCAAAATAATAAACTAGTCAGTTTGACTTCAAGAAAATAGAAGGGATGGTTATTGAGTTACTCATCGCTATAGTTATTGTCAGATATATCAGTCAATAGGGTTCCCTTTCTCTTTAGACAGTGAATGATAGAACCATCATGCTCCCGCAAAGGAGAAACTATCAAATATACACCGAAACGTGCAGATTTGAGGGTATTTCAATATTTATGGTCCTGAATTGTATCCGAAACGATTTTATCTCAATATAACTCTTGCTGATAAATCTCCATGAAGATACAAAGATTGGTAAAATCCTATTCCAGGTATAGTTGTAGTCTGCCCTTTTGATAAAGTTTATTCATGCAGATTAAAAAAATAAGACTAGTACATTTGTAACTGGTCAATAAAGATTACTGTAAGGACAATTAACTAATGTGTAACATCTTCATTTTGTTCAACTTTGTTACGGTGCTACCACAATTACTTCGTTTTTACAATGACCTCATTTCGAAATGACGCATGAAAACTAATATCAGACTAATTAAATTATAAATAACACAATTATTTCTATCATGAAATCTTACACTTTCATTTATTAAAAAGAAATCCACGAGATGCAAGACCAACGACAAAAATGTCTGAAAATATCTTCCAAGGCCAAACATCACTTTTATAAAAAAATTTATCAGCTGCTTACTTCTGAATTTGATGTAAACACTATTATAGCTCTGTTTGAATTTTCATGAAACAATACAATGTAATCACTAATAGTCTATATATGAAAGACATATTCTAATGTTGTTAACATTCTTAAAATATTTAGTTTTAATTATCAAACACTTCTCTTGTAGTTTATTTATTTCCTTATTTCCTTCCCTCACTGGGCTATTTTCCCTGTTGGAGCCCTTGGGCTTATAACTTTTCCAACTAGGGTTGTAGCTTAGCAAATAATAATAATAATAATAATAATAATAATAACTTGAATGCTTCCCCAAATTCAGATTTCACTATATCGCTAGTTATTTGCCGAAGGCAAGTAAGTCCACTTGATGGGTAACACCATCTGTTGCCACTCTCTTTCCGTGAAAATTCTTCTATTGCAAAAGCAACAAATAGACATGAAATGAAAACAGGAACAAACTTAATATATTAGCATTGTGGTGTCACCAATAATTTGTGTTAACGTAACTGCTTATTGTCACTTCCCCTAGAGTAAAGACTGACTAAAGAGATGAACTAGGGGTCTCACCTTCCTAGATCCCCGGTGAAGGGTTGATGATCATGAGGGCGATCTTAGTACCAATGTAGGACTCCCAAGATTGACGGAAGTCAGGTTGACCAAATTCATTAAGTTAATGGCCTAAATGACTTCACGACTCTGAGGTATTCCTACATACTAATGCTAATGAGCTCCAACACCAAAATCTATGCATGTCCACCCAGGTCTCAGGACAAGCCAACCGTATTGCCGATATTCCTCTAATTTGACCTTTTTCATGAACATTGTTCCCCATCCTCCACTCCTTACACCGGCTCTTCCTTGTCACGCACAACAGGAATATAGGTAAAACATTACACCATAGGTGTATAGCATTTTGAATCCGCTTTATAATCTTTATTGAAGTTATAAGTCTTAGCATCCAAAAAATCCTTTAGATTCCTGTTCCAGAGTTCCACAGTTTACATAATAACATGCCTTTTTAGTATTTTGCATTACAATATCACAGAAGCTAAGAAAATTCCGGACAAGAAACGCATACAGAATTTGAAGGTACAGGCATTAACAGCATTGATATAAAGCCCCATTTTCTGGTATTCCCTCATCTAAGATGTATTGCTATACACCTTCCACCGAGATATTATTCCAAAAATAGACATCCTTCACATTACCTCGTCCTCATAGAGTTGTACTGGGCATTGAGTGATTTACCCCATACCTCGTCTCCAACCTTAATGGCTTCAGGCCCATCAGACATGATGTCCATAGACTCCAAACTAGGGTGTCACCACTCATGTTGGAATGTGGCCCGTTGAGTCCTAGATCCCTCTCCTTGACCCTATCTCGAAAACATGTTATACCAGAACACTTCTTCCTTTCTGGCATCTGCCTCTTTTCAGCTATGGCCTGGATTATCCTGTGGTGCCTTTTGATAATGCCGTTTCCACTTGGCTTATGTGCTACCTTGAAGAGTTGTCACCCGTTGACCACCTCCACTGGCCCTCTCTCCAGGAACTGTCCATTCAAAACAACAGGAAGTTTAGACGCCATCTCAGAATGCAGCTCTTTCCAGATACCCATTTATCCCAGCCCACAATCAATCATGGAGAGATACATGTTACACCATTAATGCATCACATCTATGGCCAGTCTTGTCCAGCTGGTTTATCGACTGACATCTGTCACAACCTCTCATCACTTGCTGCACAGCTTTTCTTGTCATGCTGAATTGATCTTTTTAGCCAGAAAGAGGGTTCTATTTAACCTCATATGATGCATCTCCAGTAGACCTGGTGCTGCAGCACAATACACTCGCACTACGTCGCTTGAAGGCTCATCAGGGTCCCGTAACCAAGTTTTCTTTACACTGGTTAGTGCATCTGCCTTTCTCTATTCTGATGGCACAAATGAGATGCATAGCTTTAACTGGAATTCCTGAACTTAATTCTCGAGAGATCATTTCTGAAGCCCCTTTGTACGTATTCTCTTTTTGGCTCCCCGCCTTTCAGGAAGTACTTAATCGTATAACGCTGACTGTTGAAGTTAGCATGGAAGTCCTTTATCAGCTTTGGCTCCTTGCAGTCCCATTCCATGTGAAGGCTTCAGCACCTAAAGGACTAATCCCCAAAATGCCGGATCCTCTCTCTATCTGCAAACCTGATCATCACCTTATTTGGCGTGTTGACACTTTGATTGGTTAATGGTCATCCTTTTTGTAACCACTGCAGCAATTTGCAGCTCGATCGAAGACAATGTTATCCTCATCGCCACCTGATCCATGAGCATGGACTCAGGGGCGTCATTTCAGATACTTTGGCGAGCAAAGCCAGCCTAATCAGCTTGGGGGTTAGGGTTTTTTTTTCATAATTTGTGCTATTTTGAGTGCTTTTTGAAGCCACATAAGCAAGGCATTAAAAAAAAAAATCATGTACTCCCCCTATTGTTCATTTAACCCACCATCATTGTTGCTTAAGTATATAAATAGACTAGACATACAAGGATTAAAAAACATAATATTACCGAGAATTTCATATATTTATGAGTACACATTTGAAAAGAAAACATGATACGTTTTCTTTATCTTTACATTTTAATGAAAATATATTTTATCAATCGAACTATAGAACCATTGGCTAAGGAATGCCAGACATTAATGAAAATTATGAAATTTTTATTAGTATTATGAAATAGAAATAATAATTTTATAATGTGACTAACAATGAAAATAGAATAACATAAGAATAATAATGTTAATTTGAGTACCATAATGCAAATGAAATTATATAAATTTTTTGAATTATATACCTAAATAGAATTACTCTAATGGGTACCTGCAGTGTCTCACGCAACCAAAATCATTCAGTAGCTCTTGAAAATCAAATGACTTAACCATATGTTTTTCTGTGGCCATCAACAGTAAAGAAGATAGCCGGTCCTCTCCAGTTGTAGTTTGCAAATAGTTCTTCATATATTTTAACACACAAAAAATATCTCGTTACTAGCAGTAGTGACTGGAATAGTTAACAAGATTTTAAGGACATCCAGCAACTCAGAAAAGGCAACTGGTATGGTGTTTAGAGCAGATAACACATCAAATAAGTCCTTTGGTTTCTTTTGTTGTAAGAATGCCTTTGCTAAATGAATCTGTGAAACCAAGAGGACTGAATCAATGTTTGCACTCTACCTTTGCGAAGAGTTAGCTTTTCCTTATCAAAGAACTACTTTGATTGACCATAAAATGTAGAGAGAGAGAGAGATTGAAATAAAAACAATGTTATTGCCAAATCTGTGGTCAAATTCAACAGTGGGCTTATCTATTACTGGTAAATATAAATCTGTCTTCAAATGTTGAATCAGATTGATGTTCTGAGATGTCTATTGCCCATCCCGCTTCCCAGTTGTACTTGTTTGTTGTAAGGTAATCTTCAAGTCTGTTTGAGGTTTGTTGTATTCTCTTGCTGCTAGCTAATACCACAATTCCAAGATTTTATTTTTTAGCAAACTCTTGGGCTCCATCATACAAATTCTCATATTCTCTGTTAGTTGTGATATTTACCAAATTTGTTTTTGTTAATGTGATTAGATCTACAGTCTTAACAATGAATATACATTTTTATTGAAGTTGCTCCGAAAGACAATTTGTTTGCATTAATAATTTATCTGCAACAAACAGACAAGATTTAATTTTTGACTTTAGGCCAGATGCTTCCATAAAAGGTTCATTACTTTACTCGAATAGAAAATTTAGTAGGCTACCGCAAGACTAGCTTTATACCGTACACGAATTTTGTAAATATTCCTATACCAATAGAACCATCTAGTTGCAATTGTTCTCTCTAATTCTAGTACCTGTTGCCCCAGCTCCTTCTGTGATAAATCACAAGAAATTAGTTTTTCGTTAAAACGAAAAACTCATTTCTTGAGTTGCTATTTGAGGGTACACTCGGGCACACTATTTTATCTTTTTTGTCTTTCTATTGTTTTGTTAAAGTTTTTGTAGTTTATATAGGCGATATCTATTTTAATGCTACTGTTCTTAAAATATTTTATTTTTACTTGTTTCCTTTCCTCACTGGGCTATTTTCCTTGTTGGAGCCCCTGGGCTTATAGCATCCTGCTTTTTCAACTATGGTTGTAGCTTAACAAGTAATAATAATGATAATAATATACAAAGTCTGTATGGTTGATTAGAAATCTTCAAAGTCATCAAGGTTCATCACACAGTCATTGAGGACTAGATTGAGCCTATGTGCATAGCAATGTGTGTAGAAGGCATGGGAAACTTTTTCTGATTCACGAGCCTGAACTCCTGAAGCCCATCCACTCATAACGCTCGCCCCTTCATAACACTGTGCTATGCAATTTGACATTTGTAATCCTAGTTCATTTACCTTCTTCAGAATAAATTTGCAAGGGATTCAGCATCTAGTTCTTTATGTGATAGGTACCACAACACTTCTCGATTATTTCGCCATCAAAGAACCCGATTATTAAGCTTAATTGCTCTTTTCTTGATTGATCCCTTGTCATCTACTGATATTGAAAAATACTTTGCCTTCTTAATTTATGTAGATATATTTATGAGAAATTTATTGCCAAACACCGTCATTTTGATACTTGGAGGACGTGTAGTGGCCATACATTACCTCCATCTTTTTTTTTCCCGCAAAATTTCATTTGCGTCTGCTAACATATCGAGTGTCTCATAGAAGTTTCCTCTAATATCTGAAGTTTCACTTTCATCATGGCCACGGAAGGCTAAATCCCGCCTAACCAATAAACTTGTGACATGCAACAAACATCACCTGTTCTCTGTTTGCTTCTACTTCTTTTGACCTGCCTGGATCAATTTTATCTCTGATTGAACTGATTTTTGTTATTGTTGTTGACTACCTTAAAGTTCAACTAACTACTCACAGCATACGTACTTCTTTTAATTTTAGAATGTTTTATTAATAAGTTTGAGGAATCCTTCTATTTTCTAAATCCTAATCCCATGTTTAAAAGTCAACTTTTTATTGTTCGCTGGTCTTACTCACAAAAAATATATATAACTAAGTGTGATGATGAAGTGATGACACATTTGAATTTAGGTAGGAATAATGGAAAACCCGCTGTTGTTACTTCTTTGAGTTTGGGGATTAAGGGGGCAAGGTGAGGCTTGAGAGGGGCAAAGTGAGTCTTGGGGAGGCAGTTGCCACCCCAGCCCCCCACCCAATTACACCCCTGCATGGATTAAAAATTGGGCACGTGATGCTGCTCTTCCAAGATATGGTTGTTCCAACAATTCGCCTTTGTACCCTGCTAGCCCAGCCAATCATAATGGTTAATTGTATAACAAAAAGAAATCTCTCTAAGTAGTGTACAGTGATATTATGTCTGCCACATCCTTAATCTTTTGAAGCCTAGCTACCAACTTGGCCCTGGTCAACCAGGATATTAAACCCCTGTGCCAACTATAAAGCTTCTTCACATCTCCACCAAGTTTGATTTTTTTTGACATTGTGTAGGCATAGATAACCTTGGTGTTACTAGCAATTTGTGTTTGCCTAACTGTCTAATGTTGTTCTACGTGGATCAAACACTGATGACAGAGATGAACTAGGGTCTTACCTCCTCAGCTTCACGTGCAGGGTTAATGATTATGAGGTTTATCCAAGTATCAATGTAGGACTCCTAAACTTGATCGAAGACTGGTTGACCTCACTTGCATATTACTCTTTTTCCTATAAACATACTCCCATCCACTGACATCACAAGATCCTACTACGGATTTGCTTCACACTAACATTCACGTGTTCATACACCAACATCTGCACTTCCACTCAGGTCTCGGGTCAAGTCAACAAGACCTCAAATTTCGCCACTATTTACACCTGCCAGTGAACATCATTCCCAATACTCCACTCTTTGCACTAGCTTTCCCACGATTTACACTGCATGCATATTAGTACAGTAAATGAATTACGGCATAGGTGCATAAAATTTTAAAACAGCATTTAAATCTCTTTTAAACTTATGACCAATAACATAAATGAAAACATTTAAATTACTGCTTCAATTTTTGAACTTTAGGGAACAATGTACGTATTTAGTATATCATAGCGCATCATCACAGTTCCTACGCGAATGACAAATGATCAGGAGGTCCAAGTATTAAAAGCACTGACATTAAGCTACATTTACTGATACTCTGCAAGGGTGTAGGAAGGAATGTTCACGAGGGGAAAATGTACCCTTGACACAGGACTTAGGAGGTGCTAAAATTTATGAAAATTTCTAATAAATCGCAAAATCATTCAATCGTTATGGTATGTGATAACGTGACTGATAAAACAGATGTGCTTGATATACCCTACTGTGATTAAGAATTTCCTGTGATATGGTTCAGGACACACACACACACACACAAGGCATATACGTATCTATCTATCTATCTATCTAACTATCTATATATATATATATATATATATATATATATACATACATATATATATATATATATATATATATATATATATATATATATATATATATACAGTATATATATATATATATATATATATATATATATATATATATATACATATATGAGAGTGCATATCTCTCTCTCTCTCTCTCTCTCTCTCTCTCTCTCTCTCTCTCTCTCTCTCTCTCTCTCTCTCTCTCTCTATATATATATATATATATATATATATATATATATATATGTATATATATATGTGTGTGTGTGTGTGTGTGTGTGTGTGTGTGTGTGAATCTGTTTAGTATTGTTTCTCCCAACTAAAAACATATGTCAATGAATTATACAAGATATGAAGAATAAAATGCAAGGAAAAAAGTAACTTTGGCCCATAGTTAATTTTCACAAAAGAAAACCTAAAGGGATCATAATCAAAACGTTACGATATAATCAATTTTTTTCTTTTTTTTTCTACATCTCTTAACAATTTTAGCAAAGGTCCAAAGTACACTCGTTCGGACATATACATACACACGCTGTACATATGTACAGACAAATACATAGCTACTACTGCATACCCCTAGCCCCTGATTGACCCTGACAACTGAGCTTTTATGACTGTCTCCGTCATTTCTTTGCATGTCTGCACATACTTTTATGTTTGTATGAGGATATATATTTAATCAAATTTCCTCCTTTCCTCCTAACATTTTTTAAAGACTCTTTGAAATGTTGAGATATTTTCATTTTAGTTTTACTTGCAGCCTTCAAGTTATTGTTAAGCTAATTTATTGTAATTACAGTGAAGCCTTATTCACAAATGCAATTTTTTTAAAAGAACTTAAAACAGTGATACTTCTGAAAGGCTATACTGCCGGGGAAACAGCTTTAGTGATAAAATGAATGAAATTAGGAAATATTTATTTCTTAACTAAAGGTTCATGCTGGAGAATGATTAGAACCTATGCAAATACGAAGATTACTGTAGCAAATATCTTTTCGTTTTTAAGACAATCACCAGTAATGAAAATTACATCAGAGAAGCTGCGCCATAAAGCACTCAAAACGGTGGCATGACATGGATACATTGAAAGGAAATATAGAAATCCCTCCACCAAGGAATAAAAGAAGCCATAATCAGAGTCCATTAAATTGAAGCAGAGACAAGATAATGGGAAGTCTTCTGAACCACTACAAGAACGAGAATCCAACAAATGGCTAAGGGTATCATAGAGCGAGAGAAGAGAAATTACACAAAATTGGTGAATACAAGGCATAACAAGACCATGGAGGACTTGTCAGATGTGAGCAGTGCCATGAAGGATTCGTCAATCGGGCAGGGATTGAAATAACAAACCACCGGAGGTCTCCCGCTTGTGTCAATACATAGAGAGGCAGCACCTAAAGTTAAAAAAAATAGAGACAGAAGTCCTTATAGACCACCTCCTTCAAATATGGAATGAGGGAAAAATATACCTTCTATCGACAGTAATTGAGGAACTCTAGGGAGACGCTTGGCGCTAGAGAGGAATATTCTGACACAAATTGCTTTCAAAGGATATGATGGAAGCAGCTAAAACTTTAGAAAGGGGGCAAATCGAAGGTCTATGTAATCATGAAAAAAAGACAGAATACTCGATGAAGGATCTAACTGAAGAACTTTGATGAGAATGTCCAAACTTGTAATCAGGGACAACAATCATCAGGACACCATAAAATTTCCTGAAATTATGAGTGACTATGGATCGGCTTACTGTTATGATACTGTGAAGATTTATAAGGCAGAAGAGAACCCTCTGGCCCCCGTCATCTCTCAGATCAATTCACCTATAACTAAGATAGTGAAGGTCTTGAAAGAGATCCCTATCCCTTACAGTCCTGGCGTCCACTTATTGAAATCATCAGTGGAGCTCATTGGCTCATACACAAAAAGGACCTAGAGGAGACGTTGGCTCCCCCGCTGTGGAGAGCTTCTCCACAAACCTCCTTGTAGAGGACACCATAAACATGTAATAGATAGAGTATACAGATCTAACATGAAATCCTTGCCTATGTCTGAGGGTTCATCAGTGAGATGTTAAAGACCAATACCTACCATGAGGGACTATTTCAACATATAGATGGGGTAGCCATGGTGTAGCGGGATGTTGCAAGGACAACCCCCACACCCTTGATCACTCTAACAGACAATTATCTCCACAAAACAAACTTTCCCCTTACGTTATCAGCAGCGGGACTCTTGGACAAAAGGACAAATATAAAAACAAAACATGTCCTTAACACTATATTCTTACAAACTATAATAAATAAATCAATAACCATCCACAATCAAATTATCAACACTTAAAACTAATCAAAACTTAACACCAAATAATATAATATATAATTACCAAAAGCACCATTCATATAACCCGCAAAAAACCCTAACAGACCTTAAATTACCTCACACACCAAAACCAATATTTGTTTATGTGTGGACGTCGTTGTCCACACAAGGGCCAACAGTCCTTTTATAGCCCAACCCCACAACTCGGTTGCAACGCCACAATATGGCAACACTGACACTCAGTCAATACAAAATGGTTTAATTGATTTAGTCCGTGAGCGTAATCATCATCATCATCATCATCATCCTCATCGGTATCATCATCATCAACAGCAATCAGAAGTAAATTAGGTCCGGGTCGTCAACAAGTAAATCAATCTGAGCAGTCCTATCAAGTTCTGTTACAGGCCAAGTCGTCAACAAACAATTTTACATTCAAAGAAAACCTCTCCAAAGGAGGAATCACGGCCTGCCAAAATAAAAAAGAAAATCACTTACGAACACTCCTAACTAACTGAACTATCGCACTATAATCAAAGATAAATAATAAATTGTTCCTATCATTCACAATCACTACAAGCAAAGATAAACAAAACAGTACTTACTCAGAAAATCAAAAACACTTCCACGCTGGTAAATAATAATGATAATCCAGCATTCACACAACTGACGCTTCCAGCAGTCAAATAAAAATAAGCATTCACCCAAGACGTTCACCACTGTCGTAACCTAACTAAAAATATAAACAAACAACCTCAAATATACCGACAGTCTTTCTCACTACAAACAGTCATTCGCTAACTACCTCTCTCTCTCTCTCTCTCTCTCTCTCTCTCTCTCTCTCTCTCTCTCTCTCTCTCTCTCTCTCTCTCAGGATTTGGCAAAAAACAAAAAAAGAAATAAAGCAAAAATAAATCCTCCACATTCCTCCCCCCTTACTTTGCCAAATCCTTCTCACGCAACACTTACATTATTTTTTTCATAACCCAGTCGCAGTCGGGAACGGGACCTCTACTCCGAGTAACTGGGCCTCCATATACTCTCTCATTCACTTCTTCCTTATCACAATCATTCGCTACATTAACACTATTCCTATCTAAATCCCTATCATCTAATATATCATGTACAATCATATCTATCTCGTTCTCATCTGGCTCTATAATTACACTCATTTCTGTAAACAGTTCATCCATTTCATCAAAAACATTCTCAACTTTAGCAAAAGATTCATTCATACTACTAATCATTCTCCTATCTCTCACTCTCGCATTCGTCCTCCTTTCTTTTACATCACCTAAGGAAAAGCCACACACACTATAGGTATCATTCATACTCAGCCATGATTCATCTGTATTAACACATTTATCTTCCATACACACTTGCACATTTACACCCTTGTCATTCTTATTTCTATTCTCACTTTTACTTATAAAATTTCCCCTTCTTTCATCTTTACTTAAAGCTCTTGTATTCTTCCTTTTCTTATATTCTACTAACACCAACTGTTTACCTTCCAGACCTAAGTCCTCATACATACTAGGTTCACCCTTGTTCCTTTTCAACCATTTACTCATCCCATTCTCTTGGATATACTCAGGTACCTCTTTCCATTTACGCAACTGGTTGTGGTGGGCCCTAATTTTTTCCACAATACCACCCACACACAACTTACCCAAAACGTAACTTAATCCACTCGAACCAACTTCTAACACCTCATAGGGACCTTCAAATTTATCACGCACCTTATTTACATTCATTCTACCCTTTTCAATTACTTCTTTCATCACTCTCTCACCAACTTTAAAGCTTTCAAACCTCCTATTTGCTTTCCTCCACACATCTCTATCATCCTCCGACACACCCAACCTCGGTCTTATTATCTTTTCAAAATTTAACACAAACTTACATGGAGACATACCCGTACTCTTATGCACTGTTGCATTGTAAGCCCACAACGCTCTACCAACATACAAATCCCAATCATTATCACATGTACTCATCATTCACAAAATTTCAGTTAATGTTCTTACAGTCCTTTCAGCCAACCCATTCGCACTTGGCATATAAGGAGTTGAATACACATGTTCAATACCCCATTTTCTTAACATCTGCTCAAACTCCCATCCAACAAACTCAGGGCCATTATCACTTAACATTCTCACAGGCTTACACACACACATCGGCAACATCACTTGACCAACCATTCTTGCAACAGTCTCACTCCGTTTATCCTTGA
>NC_090725.1:225177673-225190173 GCF_036898095.1 Palaemon carinicauda | reverse complement strand
TGAAATAAGAGCGATTTTATGTCATTTTTTTTTCTTTTTCTAAAAAAGCTGCCTTAAACAGAAAACGTTTTGTTTACGTTTTATCGCCGATCATGACGAACAAACAAATGCATTCACGCAAGCAAGTGATAACTACACTGATACTAAGATCTTTTATTAAAGATGTAATTATAAATAAAAATTAAAATATGGGTTGTAAAATATTTATAATAAAAGTTTAGTAACATTAGGCTGGCCTTGAAATTGCCATTCGCCCATTACATGGAGTACTATGATAAAAACAAAAAATTAGGGTGGGTTTGAGTGTTTCTCTACAAAAAAAAGCTTATTTGTGTACATGTGCACGTAGTGAAGATTTATTTAAGGTTTGTTCTTTGGCAGAATTTGCTCTCTCTCTCTCTCTTTCTCTCTCTCTCTCTCTCTCTCTCTCTCTCTCTCTCTCTCTCTCTCTCTCTCTCTCTCGGAAGGTTGTGTAATAGTGCTATTGTTTGTTTTTTCTTAATTTTTCAGTTTTTTTCCTTCTCTTTCGTGGATATGACTTAGAATATATATATATTTTCCTATTATATTAACTGACATTTTTATTTTAAGATTATTAACCAGTTCGGGTGAATTTGAGCGTTTTTATGCTAAAAAAATGCCTATTTCTGTAGTGAGAATTTGCAAATTTTCGGGCTACTGTGAATTGAAAAAAAAAGAAAAAATTTAAGAGCCTAACCAGTGAATAAACGGGGGAGCGAATGCCGAACTGCAAATGGGCAAGGGGATAGTGTATCTATCTATCTATCTATCTATATAAATATACATATATATTCTTATGAAGCTGGTCTAGCTAGTGTAGAGTAAATACAGTAGTTTAATGTTGATTTTATTTATATCTTATTTGTGGGTTGAAGACTCTTAAGGTGAGTTCTCCTTGTGTAGATTCAAGTTTAATATGTAAGTTACGTAAGACTTTCGTCTTTAATTTCATTGTATTCTTTGTTCAAGTTAGTTTATGTAAATTTACGTTATTTTTAAGCATTAACTTTACGAAGTCTTAAGTAATTTGTTTGAGAGTGTTATGTGATCATACATGACAGGAACAAGGGCTTATGTAATGTTCTTTTATATTTTATGAGGTATTGCGTCTTGTTTGAGAGAGAAAACGCAGTATCATGTGGTTTGGAAATTTCATGAAGGAACTAGAGATAGGATGTTATCTTTTTTTTTTCTTTTTTTTCGGGGACAAAGGGTGGGCGAGCTGACAGAGAGTTGCCTCGCTGTGTGTGATAGTTGCCCAGGAAACCCAGATTTTGTCTCCCTGTTGCGTTAGAAAGCGTATGAGAGAGCAATGCTTGGTAACTCTGACGCTTATGCCCGGCCCCCCATGCTTCCCAAATCTCTGGGAAATTTCTAGAAGCAGCTAGGTTTTATATATGAAGGAGACACCAGGGTTAGAGACAGATAGAGAAATCCAGCCATAAGATCGTCTCTCACCCCTCTCCCTCTCCCACACAGCTCAGAGTATTGTTTTTAAAAGTGTTCAGTACCTATGGTGTGTCCTCTCCTAAGGGACTCTGTGTCCCAAAGAAAATCGTGTGTTGAAAAGATATGTAAGACGAAAATGTGATTTTGAATTCATTGTGTTAGGGTGAGTGTTGGCATTGTGTAAAGTTTTTGTAACTGGCTCTGTAGGAAGGTTAGGTATTTATATTGTGATCTGGTTATCTATTTTTCATTAAGGGTCAAACTTAAATATTGTATTCAGATTTAATTTCAAGTGAAACAAGTGATTGTATAATTTTCATAAGAGTTATTTCTTTTCTTAGTCTAAGGTTTATTCAGATTGGATATTTTAAGTCAAGTAATTATATAATTTCAGAGAATAACTTTTTTGTCTTAATCTAAGTTTTTCAGTCTTAATTTTTCGAGTGATTTATTTTGTTATTATGTAAATTCTTTTCAAAGTGTTGTAATTTATAACGAATACATTTATTGTTGTAAAGAGTGTACTATTCCAATCACCATTGTTTAGAATCATATTCTCTCGTATCTTGTTAAAAACCACAGTAAGTTTTAAATCATTCTTAAGAATTATTACCCAGTTTGGTTTTCAGTGTACTTAGAGACGTTTGGATAGTCAGTGTTTTATATATTGCTGTCTGGGAGTTATTTAACTGTCTCGAGATTCGTGCATTAATATTCTAAAGTGTAACAGTTTAATGTAAAAGTAAACAAGTGAGTTTGGAATTCGAGAGGTTGATTAATTTGCCAGTCGTGGTATATATTATATTATATGTTTGGTTCCCAGTCACGAGCCATAGTGTAATACATTTTTGGTGCCTAGACCTGGGAGCCACAAACATATGATAATATATATGTATACATATAAATAAATGAATTGATATATATATATATATATATATATATATATATATATATATATATATATATATATATATATATATATATATATATATATTTGTAACCAGACACTTGCTCTTTATTATACAGGGACACATATACATGCATTCATATATATATATATATATATATATATATATATATATATATATATATATGTATATATATATGTTTGTGTGTATGTATGTATATTTATTGTATATACAGTATATATATATATATATATATATATATATATATATATATATATATATATATATATATACAGTATATACAGTATATATATATATATATATATATATGTGTATATATATATATATATATATATATATATATATATATATATATATATCCAGACACTTGCTCTTTATGATATAGGGGAGCTTATAATCCTCATGAAAGTATTCATGTATGCAGACATATAATACAATCTTTCCTTGCCATTTGTGAATGCGAGTGGTCGCGTCAGAGTTTTTGCAACCCTCCCTCCATTTGCAAACCAGAAAAATTCATGTATTCATGACCAGGAGTGGCTGCTGGGACCATTCTTTTCAATATGAACCGCCACTTCCTTGTCATTTGTTTCTTTCCCTTTTTTCCCCCTTGTGTCTACGTCAGTTGACAATCTCATTGGGAAATTCCCGTTTTCTTTTTAACAAAAGATATCCAAACTGAAAGTTGCTAATTTCTTTGGTTTGCTTTGTTAGCAAGAATTAAGAGTTTAGAAACTTGCAGTTGCTTTTTATAGAATAATGATGATCAATGACTTATTTGATCTATTTACGTCCTACTGGCTGATCATTTCATCGAAGGCTAGCAGAGGAAAAAGTATAAAACTTAGGAGGAAATTTTGTTTTAAAGATAATCTGGAGAAAATACAAAGAAAATTTCTTCACACACACATGCATATATATATATATATATATATATATATATATATATATATATATATATATATATATATATATATATATAAGAAGACGATAATGGAATAGTGGAAAACAGACCAAGGCTTAGAATTCTTTGAGTAAAGTAATAAATATAATTCTTTCTTAGCATTCAACCAAGCGCGTTGGATATCCAGGTCGTAACCCGGGGGATTACATCGCCAACACTCACGCACCAATATTCTAGAAAACTGCAATGATGGGTTTATCATCTATCACTCATTAAGTTGATTATCCTATGATGATTTTGTTATTCCCCATACAACCTTAATGTTCAGTGGATGCACCTAGCATGGGATAGTACACCCAATATTGATTGCTGAACAATTAAAAGACAATAGTTGAAGAGCTTGAGGTGGAGCAATACTGTTCTAAAGCTTACCTGCGGTCCTCACTTTACGATGGGATAAGAGGAATTATTCACTTCAGCAGCACAGATAAAAATTTAAGAGAAACTTATAATCGTATGTTTACAATAAAAGCATTTAGGATTTAAAGTTCATTTTAACTCATAAATCTTCGTGATATAATAGTTTGAGACATGTGAATATTTCGATTTCTTGTGAGGCATAAATCAAAGTGAGTCTATAAACAACCAATGGAGTTCATGTAATTATTTTCAAGTTGGTATTCCCGAGAATTCGTGTTAGACTCCTATTACCATTTTGTAAAATAGATAAAATATAGGAAAAGGAGTTTAGTTGAAATCAATGACTACTTTAACCCATCCTATGAATTTATCCACAAAAATCACTCAACAAAATATATAAGGCTAAATGATGAAAACCTGAAGTTTGTAATCAAAGATGTAGTAAAAAAATGTAAAGTGAAATACAATGGTAATAACTTACAAACGGCAACTGGAACATGTGGTTATTCCGTAAGCAAGTTAGTATAACTGTAAATAATATAAAACGAAAATAATATCTCAGCATTAAATGACCATTGATATTACAGTAAAAATGAAATATAACATGAATAACCATTTAGCAACAAATGATCATGAAAATTACAGAAAATATAAAATATAAAACAATTAACTTTTTAACAATAAATGCCAATTAAGGTTACAGTAAAAATGAAATATAACTTGAAAAACTTTTAGCATCAAATGACCATTCAGGTTACCGAAAACAAAATTAACCTTTCAACAGCAAATGACCAGTAAGATTACAGAAACTTTTGCACGTAGGCCAGAATGTTCATACTCAGATAAAAAAAGGAAACATACCTAAATAAAAATCAGCTAAACATTCATTTAGCTAAGGGGGATAGTTTGCAGACTCACATGTTTTGATTGAGCTTTTTTAAGTTCCAGAGGACAATATCTCGGGCGTTATGTTGCCGTTTGGCTTCCGTCTCGGTGACGTCTGATCTTATTTCTTAGCGAGGACATCAAATGGAAAACCCTTCCATTTCCATTCCGCTGGTTTAAGTGGTTCTTCAGAATGCACAAGGATATTAACTGGAAGATCACTTGGGACGGAGCATCAGAGTCAGTTCCCGCAACTCTTCATTTCTTATTTCTTCACTTAAGACTTCCAAGACCAGCACTAATAAAAACTTTTAGTGCTGACCCCTGGTGCAATCCAACACTAACTTCAAAGGTTTCTGTTTCCCCAACAGCTGTTATTACTTTTGTCCTTGTTCTTTTGTACATAATCTCTACCATTCTAAACAACTTCTCCGCGACTTTCCTCTTCCTTAAGCACCAAAACATAGCTTCTCTTGATATTCTTTCATAAGCCTTTTCTAGAACTCAAAAAGTACAGAAAAGCTTCTGGTTTCCGTCTAGCCTCTTTTCCTGGACTGTCTTACTATAAAGATGGCATCCACAGTCCCTCTTCCCCTCATAAAACCATACTACTGTTTCCCAATCTTTAAAGTCTCTCATTTAGCATCTTCTCAAAAACTTTCAAACCATGCTCAGTTAGTTTTATTCCCCTGTAGTTACCACATTCCATGATCTCACTTTTATGCTTTGACATAGACACCTTTAGAGTCCTCCCAATATTGAGGCGTTATTTCCTCTTCCTATATTGCTCTTTATAAATCCAGCATCTAGTAGCTTGACCTTTTCACTTTGAAACTCTGATGGACCCGGTGCTTTACTATTTTTAATTTTACTCAATGGTCACTTCAATTCTGTATTTCGTATCAACATCACTGGTTCTTCCACCCTTTGTGCATCTCACAGTTCCTCTCTCTCATTTTCAGTATTCAATATTTGTTCAAAATATTTTCTCCATCTCTCTTAAATCCATATGCAACATATTTCCATCTTTATCTATGATGATTGGCAGCTGTCCCAAATTCTGTCATTGCCTTTTCTTCAAGTTTGAAGTTTTATACAGCAGATATTCTTTTCTCCTTATCTTGATGGTTAAGAAATATACTCATGCAAAACAACTCATTTGATGGCCTCTTGAATAGTTTAGGGTTTAAATTATTGAGCATGTAATCCACTTGGGAGATTCATTACTCTGAAGCTTATTCATGGAAATCATCTCATATAATGTCTTTCTGGAGAATTTTTGGCTCAAAAACTTGAGCAGGTAAACCAGCTGGTATAGTGGCTCGCTGCGGCTACAGTACTCAGAAACGTGGCTACTTACTTGCAACTTACTTTATATGATGGCTTTCTTGAGGATTTAATGCTTAAAAGCTTAATTGCTTCTTGGAGAATTTAGAGTTCGGAACTTGAACAGGTAAACGAGTTGGTATAAAAGTTCACTAGGGTTTTAGTACTCAGAAATTTGGCAACGCAAATCATCTTGTTTTTTGACTATCTATGGATTTAGGACTCAAAATCTTGGACATACAAATCACCTTATAAATGGCTCCCTGGGGTTTTAGTATCTTAGAACCGTAGTCATGTATATCATATAAGTGGTTGACTTCCTGAAGTATTTAGTGCTTATAAACCTGAGCAGATAAACTAGTTAATATGATAACTCACCTGGGGAATTAGGACAGAGCAATGTGGCTATGAAAATTATCTTCTATAATGGCATTGTTAGCTAATTAAGTCTCAGAAACATTGTTATGCAAATTAACTCACGATGGCTTGGTCTATAGGGTCCATAAACTTGAGCAGTTAAATTAATACTTTGTTGGGATTTAATACTCAGAAACTTGGCCAGGTGAATTCCTTCACATAATGGTTTCCAGTGTGTTTAAAGTCTGACAATTCATCATGGAAATCAGCTCATATGATAGCTTACTTAAGGATTTAGTGATTAAAAGGTTGAACAGGTACTCTAATTGGTATGTTTGTTCCAGGGAAAGTTTTAAGACTCACAGACTTGGATATGCAAATCACATCGTATAATTGTCTCTGAGAAAACTGAGGCCCTAGAAACTTGGTCAGTTGAACCAGTAGCTATTATGGCCTGCATGGGATCTAGTACTCAGAAACTTGGCAATGCAAATCCTCTTTTATCATGGCTACTTAGGGGATTTAGGTCTCAGAAATTTCGAAAAGGTAGAAGTTTTACTGACCAAATCTTTATTTTAAGACATGGTGTACAGCAATGTGTAGAATATAAAACTCCACTTTTGATGACATTTGTGAACTATAAAAAAGCCTTTGATAGTGTGAACCGGCCAAATTTGTGGAGAGTCCTGCGTTATTATGGAGTTCCTGTTAAATATGTAAATGTGATTAAGTCTGTTCATGAGCATAGCAAGTGCAAAATTAATGGTAATGGAGTCCTATCAAATTAATTTCCAATGAACAGTGGAGTACTCCAAGATCACCTATGTTGTTTAGACTCCTCATGGATTTTGTAATGCATAGAACAGTTGGGGATGGTGGAGAAGGATTGGACTGAATTGGTAATTGAAAGTTAGCAGACCTAGAGTATGCTAATGAAGCTGCCCTTATTAACAGAACACCATAGGACTTACAAAGCTTGCTTACCAAAATGTTTGAAATATCACTTGAGGTTGGGCTCAAGATAAATAGAAGAAAGACAGATATGACGAGAACGGAGTATGCAATGGAAGATGAAATAATATTGGAAGGAGAAAGGATTAATGAGGTGCAATTACTTAAATATTTAGGATCTATGATCTCGAATATAGGGTCTTTAGAACTGGAGTTTATTGAAAGATTGAAAAAAAAAAAAAACATATCACACAATGGCTAGGTTAAGAAAAATTAGGAAATCAAATACCTGAAATTACATTTAAAGATCAGGCTATGTATCAGTTTAGTGAGATCGGTGTTACTGTGCGGACATGAGTCGTGGTATGACGATGAAACAATATCCAACAGATTTTGTAGAATTGAGAACAAAGCCCTCAGAGGAATATTGGGAGTTAGATGGCAGGACGGGATTAGAAATGAAACTATAAGAGATATTACTCAAGTGCCATATGTGGATGAGATCATGGTGAAGGGCAGATGATGATGGTTTGAACATGCTCTTCGCACTCCCCAAGAGAGATTAGTTCACCAAACTTTGAATTGGGCTCCGCATGGCACTAGAAGAGTTGGAAGACCCAGGCCTACATGGCTGAGGACAATGAAGCGTTAAGTAGGAGATGATGAATGGAGAAATATTGATTTAATAGCTCAAGATAAAGACGACGGGCGAAATCTCACTGAAGGGCTTTTGCGTCAATAGGCCTAGGATGATTATGAGAGTTGTTATAAGGAGTTAGAATCAAGAAGGATGCAATGCCAAAATTAGAAGTCTGTTCACGTTTACTGCTCACTAGTTTTGCAGTGTCAAGATGATGCTGAATTCACTACGCACTTGAGTTCTGTAGATTTTTTAAATTGTCTGTACATACACACTTTTGCATATAATTGCCTCTTGTAGGTGTTTTGAAGCTTAAAACTTGGTTATGAAAATAAATGCATATCATGTACATCATAAGCCTGTGAACATAGGTATAGAGATCAGAATTAATACCCATGCTATGAGAGATGTGTTTAGAAATGAGGACCTATAAAGGTGGAGAAATGAAGAAAACTTATCAACATAAAACATTCCCAAAAGCTACAACTCCGGTTGAAAGTTGCCTTTGCTTAAGTTCTTATGTTAGCGAACTTACTATGGTATTTAGTACATATTGTTTTGCATGACTTAATAGATTTTGATGTCGTAGTCTAGATATTTTTCCCATTTATAAAACCAAATCTATATGTTTCACTAAGATCATAACCTGCCATGATACCAAAAACCATGGGCTACATTTTGCTAAATGATGTAACAGTAAGAAAATCTAACATCAAATTCCTGTATTTCTATGTAGTCTGTAAACCTTGTTGCTAATCAAAACTGTAAAAAAATTAGCGAATAGAACTCAAAAATCCATATAAGTAGGATTAACTTTAACTTCAACCAAATCCATAGCATTAGAAATATCAGAAGCGGTCATTTTCCTATTAACATCTCCTTAAAAGTTGAAATTTTTAGTGGAAAAACTATGTAATAGCAAGTGTTTCTTCTCAGCAAGAATAATGATATCGAAAGGTATTCCTGAATTATATGATAGGAGAATGTACCAAATATATAGTTTTATCAAGCACATAGCTGGAGAGAGAGAGAGAGAGAGAGAGAGAGAGAGAGAGAGAGAGAGAGAGAGAGAGAGAGAGAGAGAGAGAGAGAGAGAGAGAGAGAGAAGAACAAACCGTTTGGATTCACGACAAAAATGTCTATTTATTCTTTATAGGATTCTTCCACTTATACAAAATCAAGAAACAATATTAACACTTTGATTGAGAATCTGCCCAAATCCTACCGAACCGAATATATATAACAAAATCTTTATCTAGCATATTTGATGTTGGATATTATAGAATGAGTTCATGTTCAGTACACATCAACTTACGATTGCAGTGTGTTCATTGTTTAGTTTGCTGGTAATAGTGTGAGCTTATCGTATTGATAACAATTTAATGCTCTGAGTTTACAGTTTGTGAATATAATTGTATTATATCTTGATTTTGCTTTATGTGTTAGATTGTATTAAATATCAAGCAGATGAAGTTAAGTGTTTGAATACCTAATTTTTCATTACTTAAAACTCTACACCACTAAAAGATGTTAGACACTCGGGAGTGTTAGTTTTGACTGACAACTCTGCTTTTATGTGGCCTTTCTTATCCACTACAGTATACACTCCAGTTTACTTTATTTATTAAAAGTAATCACAGATCTGATTTTACGTCCCGTCGGCCTCCAGGTATAACAAAAAGGAAACTGTAAATGAAATAGAGGGCTTTTATTAAAATTGGAATTGCAGAAAATGGTAACTCAATTTCTTCGAAGAAGAGCAGCCACCTTAACAACGTCCATTGGAGAGAAATCTTTTCAATTTCACTGATCGTGAAAAGGTTTCCTCTCATTTAAATGAAAAAATAGCGAAGAATGGATGCTATTGTGAAACGATTTTAGAGTGAGGCTCCATATTCCATATACAATTTTCTCCTGCTACTATATAGCTTAGAGGTCGAGGGAAGTCTACTAAATTTTATGAAAGTATGAATGAAAAGCCAACTTCCTGTTTCCCTCTGTATTTGAGTGAAATGACTTATGAAAAGAAATTCAGATGGAAATAACAATTTAAAGATTAATAGATATGATATACACTAATATCATATATATTGATGAGAATGATTAGACTAAATAAAATAAAAAAAGATTCTTAGATTTTACCCCTCAATTGTCTCCTTTGGAAGGAGGAAATTACAGTATATAATTTCTCAACTATTTCTGGGTGGAGAGAGAGAGAGAGAGAGAGAGAGAGAGAGAGAGAGAGAGAGAGAGAGAGAGAGAGAGAGTAGCTGTCATATGGCTTGGTGAACAGGTTTACATTTAAAAGAAAGTGAAGTTTTGAACAGTTATTTCAGATTTTCTTTTTTCAATTATTGAATTTTCCCATAAGTCTTAGTGATATAATAACTTTTCTTTTTGCATACAAGTACCATGATGTCTATGGCTTTTATGTCTTCTGAAACCAAAATTCTATTTCTAAAGTTCGCATTCATTTTGAAGTATTCTTCAAATATTTGTCGAAAGACCTTTTTATTCAGACGTATTGTTAATAAATCAAGTCTGTTTTCTTCGCCTTTAATATTTTACTGTCTGGAGCTAATGCGCAAAACCAGACGAGTGTGTTCTAGACAACGTCAGCATTGCTTATGTATTGTAACGTTCGAGGACTACATGGCAAAATTAACTTGTGACGAGAGAGTGTGACAAGAGCGGAGGAATTATCTATAAGTTCCAAGGAATCACATTAGGGTGACGATTGCGAGTTTACAATGAACGGTTTCTTTCGCTAAGGTTGACAATTGACATAAAATATCAAAAACATAACAATGGAATAACAATAAAGTTTAAATTAGCTTGTTACATTTTGCAACTTTTTACGCTGAGATAAAAAAAAAACGGATTCAGTTTACCAAGGTTGTGTTGGATGGTACAGTTGTATTCAGAAATGACAGAGAGATGTTCCGGCGGACATCGAGTGAAGGCATGCACCGGGGACATGTGGTCTGTGAGAATGATGAACATTCCTCTAAGAAGTGGATCAACTGACTGACAGCCAAATACACCACCAGTAGTGCATAGTCAAAGGTAGAGTTACTGGATTCCGCCTGGCCGTGGCAAACCATTGATCATTTGTTTTAGAACAGCCCTGACGGTGACGTCACTGATATTGGTGGAGAGTAGGAGCACTCAGAGGGTTGCAGTTGGCATGGGAAAGGTAAAAGGGGGCCCACTTCAGGATTTTTGGCTTGCCCTTGAGGGAGTCTTAGGGAGGGTTGAGAGTAATCGCGATGACTGACAAGAACTAGTGATAGTATTTTACCATGCCTAAGAACTTCTGTAGTACTTTGACAGACGAGGGCATGGGGAATTTCTGTGCTACTAATACCTTCTCAGGGAGGAGGGGAACCCCTTCCAAAGTGATGCGATGACCCAAAAATTCCACTTCTTTGACACAAAAAGTACACTTGTTGTACCTGATGAAAAGACCATTCTGCTGCAGGTAGTCGAGAATGATGCGTATGTTATGTAGGTGGCCCCTTTTGGAGTCATCTACATAACATGCATACGCGAAGTCTCCTAAGATGGCATCCATGAGTTGTTGATATGTGTCCCCTGCATTACAAAGAAAAAAGCAGGAGTAATTGAAGGTAAATGTGTCAGAAGGAGTGGTGATGGCAGCCTTGGGAATGTCTTTTGAGTTCATGGAAACCTGATAATACCACTTTAGGAGGTCGAGGTTTGAGAACACCATTGCCATGAAGGTATGTGGTGACGACATTATTGTTGGGAAGAGCGTAGTGGTCTGATTCTGTCTGAATGTTAAGACACTTGTATTCCCCATAAGGGCATTGGGATCCCTCTCTTTTTTTAGTACGATGTGCAGGGGTGACACTGGGGCCCTGTTGTCTTGATATAGTGATAGATACTGTGCTTGGGAGAAACCGTTTTTGTCCTGTGTAGTTTTGGCTGAAAGATGTCAGGATATAAAGTAAGGAGGTCGGCGAAGGTATGCATGTAGAGAGCAATTTTGGAGGAAGCAGGTGATAAAGCTGTGGATGAGTAAGAACTGGCGTTGAGTACGGGTTGATGTGCGATGTCGACCAGGTGATGGAAATGGGCTAGGAAATCCGCACAAATGAGAGGGAGTGTAACATCAGTGATAAGGAAATCCTGCCAGTGACCAGTACTTGGTACCCTCAAACGACTGTGTCAGCATCTCATAACCTTAGCTAGGGATAGCAGGTCCATCAACAGTCTTAGAATGATGGGGTTTTAAAATTAAGAGGGAATGAGGCAGAATGGAATGACATGCATCATTATCTACCAGAAACACACATTAGATCCTAAATCCTGAAAAAAAGATGAGAATAATTAATGGGGAGGTCACTGTGACATGTGATGGGCTATTTACATCGTTTTTTACTATTGACATCTGATAGCACATTTCTGATCAGCAGCCCTGAATCTAGAGTGGTAGTAGCATAATTGAGGGTGAGAGGCGTCATCCAGTGACTGTTGAGTGCATTGGTTGGTGAAAGGCATGGGGGCATATGTAGGTGGCGGGGGCTTCATCACTGCCAAGTCTTTTCATATGAGTGGAGTTGTTGATGGAGTTCTTGATGGTGAGGAAGTAGCT
>NC_090725.1:225155173-225170173 GCF_036898095.1 Palaemon carinicauda | reverse complement strand
AAAATAATCTTGTCACTTTATTTTCAGCCAAAATCATTTTGGCAATTATTCCATCGTATCCAGAGGTTTTCCATCTCTTGAATTTTTGTTTGATAATAACTTCGACATCAAACACACTGAATTTATTCGTGGGAACATCAAGGTCTTCCTCAGATTCAGGTATATCAATGAAATTATTCCCTTCATATCTCATATTCATGACATCACTAGTGTTTCATCCAACGTTGCCTTTCTTCATCTTCTGTTGTATAATAAATCCATCTATCTTTTTTATGGGCATATACTTCTTCTTCTTTGCCCCTTTAGAGATTTCATTAATAATTCTATGAGCGATTCTTACACCATAGCCACTCCCAGAATCCATAGCTTTGTCAGCCTTATCTCTTTTACTGTCTAAATATTCTCTCCAGTCATGCCTGGCTTTTCTTTTGACTTCACTATCAATACTGGAATACTTAGCATGTTCTACCTTATACTTTTTATTACTTCTTCCTCGAACATTTTCAACAATAAATTTCTGTCTTTGTCTCCTTTTTTTTATAGTATCCCAAGTATCATTTGATATACATATTTATCTATTTGTACCTAGTGGTCAACCGTTTACCCTTCCACATTCCTACTCTATCTTTTAGCACTGATAGTCTGTTCCATTACAATAGTGATGCATTTAAAATGAATGAAATAAGTTGAGTAGTTCATGATTATTTTAAATTTTCTCTTTTCCTCGCCTTCCATCAACATCTCCATGACAGCATTTGCAATGAAATATATTCGTACGCAACGGAAGGATATAGATAAATTTTGGGTTTTACTCGTTTTCGATATTTCCCTTTTTCTTCCCGTCACGTTCACATTTCCTCTTCTTTAGTACTGAGATGGAGCAATACTTTAAAAGTTCAGGAGCTCTTTTCATTTCCAATAATCAATTCCCTTCCGCTCGACATCTCCAAAGACAAGTTCGGTCCTCATCCATCTTTAGCGCACGAGAACCTTCAGAGGCTGTTTTTCTTTGACGATTTTATAGACATACTGGTCAAAGTATATTTATTGGCCTACTGTATATTTTATCCCAAATTGTGACACAATCTCTTCCACACTACCTCATAGTATAATTAAAATGTTAGTCACGAATTTTAATAGTTACTTAGGATGCTATGTACAAATGTTCAATGTAATGAATGTTTGGTGGAAACTAACTAACCCAAGTGAGAATGCTTAAATTGTAAGTATATTCAGCAGGTATGAAACAAAAGAGTTTGAATTAGAGACGAAGTTTTAATGAGTGAATCTAGGTCACTCTGGTGTTTAAAAAAGGAGAATAATTAGTGATCATGCGGCATTAGATGGTATTTTCCAAAGATTTAGAGTGCTCACTGAATGATAATTTAAAGAATATTATGGAGATATATTCTTCAAGGGGTTATGGAAAATATTGAACGGGTTTCAAAAGAAAAATGTGTGTAAGTTGAGCTAAAAAAGGAGGAAAGGGTAAGAAAAGTAAGATGGATTTTGTCTTTCTACAAAAGAGTAGGAAGATCAAGTTGTTTGAATGTGATGGGGTTTATAATTTGCTAGATAAATAGTTTATCTAATAGTTCAGTGATTTAAGAAGTAAAAAACTGTAGTTTGGATTGGGAAGAAAAGTCAGAAGGTAGTAGTTTGGCCAAGGCACCAGGCACCTGTTGAGATACTACTGCTAGAGAGTTACTGGGTCCTTTGACTGGCTAGACAGTATTACATTGCCTCCCTATCCCTGGTTGTGGCTCATTTTTCCTTTGCCTACACATTCTACGAATAGTCTGGGCTATTCTTATCCACATTCTCCTCTGTCTTCATACACCTAACAACAGAGATTACCAAACAATTCTTCGCACAAAGGGCTAATTGGTCCACTGTAATTGGTTAGTGGCTACTTTCCTCTTGGTAAGGGTAGAAGATACTCTTTAGCTATGGTAAGCTGCTTTTCTAAGAGAAGAACACTCCAAAATCAAAGTTCAAACCATTTTTCTTTAGTCTTGGGTGGTGCAATTGCCTCTCTACCGTGGCCTTCCACTGTCTTGGGTTAGAGTTCTCTTGCTTGAGGAGAACACTCGGGCACACTTTTGTTTTAATTCTCTTCCATTTATTTTTTGAAGGTTTTATAGTTTATATATGAAAGTTCAGTTCTAATATTTTTTTACTGTTAATATATTTTAATTGATTATTACTTCTCTTGTCGGCGTCAGTGAACTAGGATGTCAGGATGCCACATAACTTATAATCAAACAATCAATCGATATTAATTCTCCTGTAGTTTATTTATTTGTCCTTGTTTCCTTTCCTCATTGGGCTATTTTTCCCTGTTGAAGCCCTTGGGCTTATAGCATCCTGCGTTTCCAACTAGGGTTGTAACTTGGTTTGTAATAATAATAATAATAATAATGATAATAATAATAATAGTAATAATAATAATAATGATAATAATAATAATAATAATAATGAAAGTCTTAAAGAGATAACGAGAGAAAAACTAATTAGAATTAATGACTTGAAGGTTTTCCCTTGCCTAAAACTGCAATTTGCCTATCGAACCACGGGTTTCAATGTGTTGAAAGTGGACACAACATTCCAGACACTACCATATTAATTATTTTTCAATATCTCTTATATTAGGCCTTCTTGAAGACTGGATATTAAAAAAAAAAAGAAATAACTAGCAAAAACCTATCTTGTTAATTATTTGCCAAAATTCAGTGCGGTGTTTAGCCTTTGTGATTTCTAATATAATGCAAAAAAGAGGAAAATGAGTTAAAAGCTCATTTGGCCTCATTGCATGTATTTCCTAACGGGGTTTCCTACATATTCTAAAGCTAAATCTTTGATCCCACTTGTTAAAGTATCATGGACAATTGGCCATTGCTTAAGGAAAATTGCATCTTCCTTGCATCGGGAGATTTGTACCAAAGTACCAAAATTTTGTCATTTCTGGTACAGTACCTCTACGAGGAATTTTCTTAGATGACTTTATTCTATTTTCCTTTCTGGGTTTGGTGTAATGTCTCACTTTCACTCCTCTATCAGTCATATAAACATTCGTTGGAAAAACTTTTTGGTTTAATTTTAGTCGCATAATCTTGGCCCTGTTCACATCTATTCTCAATTTTCTCTCTTTGGAAATTATTTCATTTATCATCCTCCCCCCAAGCAACACTGCATTATCTACATAAACAAATCATTATGCACTCTATTTGTGACTAATTATTTACCACACAACTTTTCTCTTTTATCTGGTGCCTTTCAACTGAGCTCTGACATTCCCCCATCTTTAGGCAGCTATCTACAGTAAATAGGCTAAATTCCCTTCGTCATGTAGGTAATAGCAACTACTTGATCCCTACTCTCTTCCTCGTCTATAGCCATCCTTTTTCCTGTGCCTTCAATGAAGCCCACAGCATGCAACTTCCCTGTCATCCTATGGAATATTTTACCTTGTAACACCTTCAATCTACTTTACCATGTTTACTTTTATACATTGAAATAATTACTCAATATTTAATTACACCATTGGAATACAGTATCTCATTTTAAATTTCATCAAAGTTTGTTGCCTTTTAATTGCTTTGATAAGCTTTTAACTGCCCTCTTACACCCTCGACATTCACTTCTTACCCTAACCCCTTCCACTTTTGTGTCAATCAGTACTGCTCTCTTCTATTTTCAACATTCAAGAAATTTTCAATACATATTCCACCAAGCATGGACAGTATTTACTTCAGACATCTCTGCTTTTTCCTTTATCATCCTGGTATCAATAGGTGCTTTTTATTCTCCCTAATATTCTTGCTTGTAATCTCCCCTCTTGTCTTTTTATGTCTCACCCAACTCTTGATTACTGGATCCATCCTTTTGAGTATTTTACATTACCTTTTGTCATACAACTGTACCTCATGGAATCTTGTTTTCTCTTTTAATAGATATCTGGTTTCTTCGTTTCAACACCGACAGCTTTTGATCTTCCCGCTCCACCCCGTCATACAAACACCCACTACTTTCCTTAAGAAACAGTTGTGGAATCTGAAAAATTCATTGTCCTTTCCTTTCATCTGTGGGTTTTAATCTCAGCCCATAACTTATAATTTTTCTTCTATCGTAGTCTTTTATTGCTTTTTTACTAAACTGACCTCATATGTAAAGGCGTTTTTTATTCTCTCCAGTTTCATTTATTTAATAAGAGCCTTACCTTTCAACAATATTACCATTTTCTTTATCTACTTTATCGGCATTTAAACCACCTTGCACATACACCCTTTCTTATTCACAAAACCCAACAAGGCAAAAATTGTGACTCTCCTAAATACACACTTTTCCATATATACTCTGTATATATATATATATATATATATATATATATATACATATATATATACATATATATACATATATATATATATATATATATATAAATACTTAATGGAAGCGTCGCTGCCTGGCACTCTCTAGACTGGAGTTTGAGTCCCCTTCAAACTCGATAGTGTCTTTAGTGTCTGCAACCTCACTATCTTTGTGAGCCAAGAAAGGGGGTTTGTTGGAGACTGTAGATCTATCTACTGAGTCGTCAGCAGCCGTTGCGTGGCCCTCCCTGGTCCTAGCTTGTGTGGAGATGGGGCTTGGGCGCTGATCATATGTATACATGGTAAGCCTCTAGGGTATTATCCTGCTTTCTAGGGTAATGACCCCGTCACTTGCCTCTGCCATTCATGAGCGGCCTTTATACATTTAAACATATGCACCCACCCACCCACCACCCTACAAACAGACGTATATATATATATATATATATCTCTCTCTCTCTCTCTCTCTCTCTCTCTCTCTCTCTCTCTATATATATATATATATATATACATATATATATGTATATATATATATATATGTATATATATATATATATATATATCAACAAACCAGACCAGCTGATTCTGTATTTATCGTTTTATGATAAAATGATCAGACATAACTTCAGCTTGTATGAATTTAACAGACACATGAATACATGACCTGAACATGACTTATCTGCCTCTTTGAAGCATAGTGGACAGAGCTGGTGGACTTTGGATAGAATCTAGGGTGCTTAAGCCCAAGTCATGCATTTCCTCTTGCATAAGGCCTTTAGTATTGAAAAACATATTTAATGAAAATCTGGAATCAAAAGACCATGTGTTTATTTATGGTTAAAGTTTCTGAATGGTTCCACTCCTTAAGCTACTAATTTTTGGGTCAGCATTTGATCGTAGATTATAGCAACAAGTTCGTCCAGTTACAAATGGGTACCCGCCAAGAAAACAGACCCGATTTTACCAGTTTCAGCTCCATGGACTCTGTGAGATTTACATCTCGCTCCTTATGACGTTGAAGAAACTGTGAAGAGATGCTGGGTCGGAGAACAAGAAGCGTGCAAGGAGAGGTTAAATCCAATATTGGAGAAACCAAGGTCCTTGAAGTATATTTAAAGGACCTTGGGATGAACAGTCAAATATGGGACTTAGTAAAGGAAGAGCTATATGAAGAGACAGCGGTACAAGGAAGAAAGAAATGGAAGTTGTCACCTGAGCTTCTTGAACCAAAGTTTTTCTCAAAGCTTCTTGTCCTTGTTCCTATGAATGAAAACTAAGGTACTAGCTTCAAATCCCATTTCTAACATCAATTAGTACACGAGGAAGAAATAGGCATCCAGTTACATGAATTTTCCTATTAGCTATCAAATCTCAACCGAGAAGCAAGAGTTTTTAAAATTTTCTTTCCTTACTCCAGGGTCATTTAGTCTGCAAACTGTTTTTTAGAGAAGTTTCTTGTGTTAAGTTATCAATATTTTTATAGTCTTAAGGAAGCCCCCGAACACAAATATTATCATATTATTGATGTCAATATTAATTTTTTTAATCATTGTGGAAGAAACTTTCAAAATGCATCCTATTCGATCTATTTTTGTTCGAAAGTTAATATTGCTCAAAAATTTTTATCATCTTAAAATTTTCTTTGGTTTGAGATATTTAAACCAGGTGGTGAGAGAAAAATACTTGGTAAAATGAATGTTTCTCCCAGTGCTAATAACGTGGTTTTTGTGACAGAAAAAGAGCAAATTTGAGCCCTAAATATGATTACTGTGAGTAAGACGAACGAGCAAGATGTAAGAGAAGAGTGAATGAAGGAGAGAAAACGGCAAATGAACAGAGCTACAGGAGGGAGTGGTAGACTTTGAGTGGGAGATTGAGATCCGATTTCAAAATAAAAAAGGAAAATGGGCACTTGGAATTTGGTGTTATTATGTTTAGGATGTAAAATAAAATCAATAACCTCACTGAGAACGGAGAGAAAATTGCGTTAGAGATTAGGAAGTGAAGTCATACAAATTACAGAAGAAAGGAAAGGAGCAGCATCACTTGTTCTTGTAAGTTAGTATTCAGTAGGAGAATCGGTTAGAATGTAAAAAAAAAACAATGACAATAAGAGTGGAACTTGATAGATGTGAAACAGCAAATCAGTACTATATCAATTAAGTAATATCAAATAAAATCTTAAAATATATTGTAGTTTTTCTCATCTAAAACGCTAGTGGCAACAGGACATAGACAACAAAATCCCTAAATGATATTTTCAAACCACGAGGACGAGGTCTCTCTCTCTCTCTCTCTCTCTCTCTCTCTCTCTCTCTCTCTCTCTCTCGTTCGATGTTACAAGCAACGTTCAAGACCCCGAATAAAACTTGAAGAGGATATGAATAAAGTTTCTCTTAAAAAACCGCGACAAGTTAAACAGTACCAGTTTGAAGTTGCTCCCCCCTCAGGATGTCCCGTCCCTATTAGAGGGACATCAAAGAATAATTTCTTATAGAATTCAAAATATCTCTCTCTCTCTCTCTCTCTCTCTCTCTCTCTCTCTCTCTCTCTCTCTCTCTCTCTCTTCTAATCCTTTTCCTTTTAGGACTCCCCATTAAGATTTTTTTTATTAAAGTAATCCTAATCTCTGCACAAAAATATCAAGTTCTTCATAAAAACTAGTTGCACGAGTTTCTCTAAAGAGGTTTTAGTCTTACTTATTTATGAGAAAGAGATAATGAGGTGTGAATATTTAAGTGATCACGAAAAAGAAGGGAGAGAAAACAGAAAAGTCTCTGAATACAATTATATAACATCTCTCGAGATAGCAAAATAAGATACCTTCTGGAATAAATCCCCCATAAGAAGGACGGCGTAAAAAGAGCCTTTCCAGCTACTTCAATGGATAAAATGGTAAAAGGGAAGCGAAAGGAAAAAGAAAAAAGTTTGAGATCTCATCACCTTCATTTAGTGCCTAAACAACCGCTTACTGGTTTCCCAGAACCAACATTTACTCTCCATTGAATTGTGGAAGGAAACATTTAACCAGGAGCGAATTCCTGGGTCAACAATAAACAGCCACTGTCTTTGAAATAAAAGGCAGGAGCGAAAAACACCAAGAAAAGCAAGACGTGTTCATTTATTTTGTTTTATAGACAGTGTTTCATTTCAACATCTCAACTCCGCATCGTCAAGTGGGCCGGAATTCTTGTCACTGAATGAGTAATTACTTCGTATAAAGACCAATGAAATAATACATGGAAAAATGAAATGGAACGAGGTATAGCCAATAGTACAGAGACACCCGATTTACTTTGAATATCGAGTCTGTTTAATAATGGGAGTGACTTACATTTTTGGCAGATTAGATTTCGGAAATAAAAACTGACCGGTCTTTGGACGTGTGTGTTCGAGCGCAGGTCAGATGGGATTTACAGGTCACATGGAAAGTCTTATGTGTCGAGCGTCAAATAAAGCGGCTTTTACCTTCGTATAAAGTGACAAAGTTCTTTTCCAACAGCTTTAGAGAGAGAGAGAGAGAGAGAGAGAGAGAGAGAGAGAGAGAGAGAGAGAGAACTGTGAAGAATCCCGGCTGACATGGCCATCTTGAATAGAAAAGCCCTTCTCAAAGACTTCGGGGGTGCAAGAGGAAATAAGAAGAGGGAGGCGACGGAAGAAGAGAAGGCCGAGAGAGAAGGGGAAGACGAGACGCCATGATCCCATCGGGGATAAAAGGTCTCCCACCGAATGACTCACAATGCGATGCAAAGGACCCATGGAAATCTGATGGCTGGCCAATCTAATCTGGGGCTCTCGTTGAATCTGCGCACAGGAAGGAGCCTAAGTATAGTGGAGAACCCAAGAGAAAATTTTCGGTCGCCTGAGAATATAGATAAATGGAATGGGCGACAGGCTTGGGAATTTAAGTAAACACACATAGCCTAGATGGAAGGTCAAATATTTAAGATGTGAAAAGGCATTCCTTTTGGTGCTTGTATTCTAAATCTATGGCAATCAGAATAATTCCGATTGTGTTTTTAAATTCTCCTTTCGTAGCTTAGTACTTATTTTATGCTTATCACGTGTAACTTGTTATGAATAATACTCAATACACACGTACACACACACACACATATGTATATATATATATATATATATATACATATATATATATATATTATACTGTATGTATGTATGTATATATATATATATATAATATATACATACATACATATATATATATATATATATATATAGATAGATACATAGATCGGTAGATATATACAGTATATATATATATATATATATATATATATATATACATTTATATATATACAATATTATACTATATATATATATATATATATATATATATAAATATGTGTGTGTGTGTGTGTACATATAAATATATGTATATATACAGTGGTGAAAGTAAGAATAGATTCCCTCAGGTATTATGGTACTTCAATTTGAAATAGCTCTTGCGGCATTGCCTGTTCATGTGATATTAAAGTCTGTCCTTTTTTATTTGTTATTAGTTTTTTATTTGGAGCTCCTGCTCCTCTAAAATCCTTTGCATGTTTGAAGTCATATGTATAGATTAGACACAACATGATTTATGGCAAAGCATTTATTTTCGAGTAACAATTACCACACCAATATCTACATTTTCCTCAGAGGGCTGTAGTTGTTGTATTTGTCCTGTTCTCTATAGTGCCTTGGTATGGCTTTAGTTGAGGTGTCTGGTTTTCTTCTTTGGCCCAGCCATTTCTAAACATTAGGCAGTTGATCCCAGTCTCTGCGCGGCTGTCTCACACAGCTAATGAAGAGGGGATTAATTGCACTCTTGGTTGTGAGTCTTTTTTCTCTACAGTGTAATGAACATGATCATTAAGCTAAACCTTCTCTCCTAATCTGTATTGCTTGGGGACGGTGGGTCTACAGGCTATAAGCAGCTCATGACAATTGTCGTGATCGTAGTTGTCAGGGTCGAGGACTGCCATTTAATTGACGAATCTGTCGTAGGTCTCTTTTCTGTTGGTTGTGACACTCGCCTATGCTCTGTTGGATTTGGTTGTGAAAAGCCTCTCTTTCATATTACCTGGCACTGCTCGGATGAACTGGCCAGAGTTGATGATGGGAGACTTACCCACAAATAGCTGCATTCCTTGGAACTCCATCGCTGCTCCTGCTTGATTGGTAGAGGCTATGTGTTTCCGAAAGAAAACTTGAAAAAACAGCATCTTAATATCTAGAGCTTATGAGCATACTCTCTCTCTCTCTCTCTCTCTCTCTCTCTCTCTCTCTCTCTCTCTCTCTCTCTGATATAAATCGTATTTTTTGCTATAACAGTATTCTAATAGTTAATTCCGTCCATGGGTTACATTTGATATATGATTATGGTATTAGAGAAAATCTCCGATAAAGCCTTCCTTCTTGCCACACCCCCCCTTTCCCTTTTTTACTATGGGTAGTGGGGTCTGGGGGTGGGGGGTGGGGGCGTCATTCCCGTTGCCTCCTCAGAATTTGTAATCCATCCAGTATTTTCCACCAGTAAGATTTTCCTCGACTGCTGTCTCGGATCCAAACAGGCATGCATAGATTAAATGAAACTAAAGAAAATTATTCATTATAAGTATAGTGATAATGATAATAATCATAGCTGTAATAATATTCAAAATAATAAAAATAATAAATATTTGCTCTGAGTGGGCATTACAAGAAAGAAGATATAGAATCTGAGAGGAATTTAACGTATGTAACGTGGAAAGTCTTGCTATATATCTCAGAGGTAGAGGGAGACATCTGCTCTGTACATTTATTAATTAGATGGAGTGAATGAGTTATAAAAATTTGCGTTAATGATGCGAGGATATTTTTTTTCAGAAAAAAAAAAAATTAACTGGATCCAAACCTTTTGAAAACTCCAACGCCTCATAACAACTTTATGTGTAAAATTCGATAATAACTTCCATTAAACAATTTTATGTCAAAATCTTTTTATTGCAGGATTCTGTGCGTGTACGTGTGTGTGTTCGTGTGTGTGTGTGTGTGTATTCATTTAGATATGAGTAAATCCTCCCTCCCTGCACGGTCAGAAGGCAGAATGGGCTACAATGAAACCTGTATTTTGTTCCAACTGTATCCAGCGTACCTTTAATGAAATCGATATTTATTCTCTCTCTCTCTCTCTCTCTCTCTCTCTCTCTCTCTCTCTCTCTCTCGTTAGTGTAACATACCGGGAACAAAAGCTGACAAATGGCTTCAAATTGCTTCAATCTATTAGTTCATTTTTACAAAACATTATTTTTAGGATAACATTCGAATGAAGTAAGACGTTTTGTAGAAATTGGAAGATTTTCAGTGGTGCATATTTTTGTTTTTATGCTAATTGGAGAGAGAGAGAGAGAGAGAGAGAGAGAGAGAGAGAGAGAGAGAGAGATTTGTTATTGTAATGAGAAATTGTCATAATTCCATTTAGAATTGCTGATCAATTAACGAGTGGTCATGTATCACTTCAAAAATTAATAAAAGAAAAACTGTTATAGGAAAAATGGGATGTAAGATAAAATTGGCGAATGATACATAATGAATTAGTTTTTCTCCAGATTTTGAAATCCTTGGAATAATTTTTCATTACAAAAGCAGATTAGGAAACCCATAAAGATTAATCTTGTAAACAAATGTTTCACTTGATGATATAAAAACAATATGGTACTAGTACTTCTATTGAAAATGTTACAGCACTACAGTACAGTATAACGGCTACTACTACTACTACTACTACTACTACTACTACTACTACTACTACCCATAATGATAATAATAACAATGATGATGATGCGGTTGACCACGATGGGAGAATACAAAAAAAAAATATCATACATTACTGATAATAATAATAATAATAATAATAATAATAATAATAATAATAATAATAATATCCAAATTTAGTAACAATACAATAGTTATTGTTATACATTTGTTTTTACTATTTTTTTTTGTCCATTAAAGTCTTGTCATTAGTTGAAAAATTACGAAGCTATTTTCTTTATCAGTTCTGCTCCATCACCACGTCTTCCTCTTGCTCCTCCTCTGACTACTATTAGTAGTAGTAGTAGTAGTAGTAGTAGTAGTAGTAGTAGTAGCACTAAATATGAAAACATTGATATAATTCGATATCACGCAGTTTCAGAGTTTCTGTCTATTGGAGTCATCCTCTGTAGCTTCAATGCTTTATCCTATGATGTATACGGATTAACACGCTTCATCTCTTTCTACTGATTTACAAAGTTGTTGGCCAAACTCTGAGCTCCAATGACTAAAATCTTTTATCACAAATGTTTACCGTAAGTCAAATTCAGAGGCAATATGTTTTCAATTGGAATAAACATGGTTCTTTGACATATGAAAGTAGGCGAATGTAACTTGAATTGGTCAGTCAGGGACTTATGTCCATGGTCATAATAAACAAACACACACACACACACACACACACACACACATATATATATATATATATATATATATATACATACATATTTACATACATATATATACACACATATATAAATTATTATAATATATACATATATATATATATATATATATATATATATATAGGTATAGCTCTCTCTCTCTCTATCTCTCTCTCTCTCTCTCTCTCTCTCTCTCTCTCTCTCTCTATATATATATATATATATATATATATATGTATATATTGTATATATTCGTATAAGCTACAAAGTATATATATATAAATCAATGAAGAACAATGATCTCCTTTAACGCGCTGTCCGTACGGAAGAATCTCCGGACGGTATAGAGAGTCATGCCAATTTTGTGAAAAACTGTCTCAGGTCGGTGTATGCTATCGCATTTTCAGAAGTTAAGACGACACGACGGATGCGTTAAATGGTATATCTGTGCAAGTTCCAAAACTGTTTTGTACCCCGGGAAACACGTCTGGACCACTGCATTGCTTCACATGGAGAATACTTTGAAGGTGATAAAAGTGTGGACATGTGCAAAAAACTGAATACAATTATATGAATTCGGTTTTTTGAGTCAATTTCTTGGGTACATACATGCAGACACACGCACACACACAGACATATATATATATATATATATATATATATATATATATATATATATATATATATATGAGAGAGAGAGAGAGAGAGAGAGAGAGAGAGAGAGAGAGAGAGAGAGAGTGAGAGAGAGAGAGAGAGTGCAAAATTAAGTGATGAAAAAAGAGGAAAATATTAATGTAGGGTTGAGAATATAAGAAATGTATAGATGACAATCAAGGGGAAGGGGGAAGACAACAGGAGTTGCAGGGCTCACAAGTGATATATTGTAACGGCTGTGAAATATAGACAAGAGGGGCTGAGCTGACTTTGTAAAGTTCTAAATGAATAAGTGAGAGGAATAACCGTTCCGTTGTGTAAAGCTAAAGCGAGTAGAGGAGCCTTTCAGCATTTTAATGCCATAGCATTATTTATTATACAGGGAAGGTGTATGATTGAATAAATACGGAAGAACAGAATCGGTTTATACGAGGAAGAGGGTTTGCAGTAAGTTTTATTTTATCTGCATATGAATCTTTGAAAATAATGTGGCATATCTGAAACTTTGAACATTTTATGACAGCATTAACACAGGTAATGTGGAGGGTGTCGAGAATGCATTGCATAGAAAATAAGCTCTTGAAAACAATGAAGGATTTTTATGATATGAACGAAGTGTTGTTAGAAATGTAGGTAGTTGAGTCAATGCTTTGGCGAAAAAAAAAAAAAACGGTCTAAAACAATGATGCGTAATATCATCATGGCATTAGATATCTTTATGGATAAGGGGATGTTAGAGTTCAGACAAAGGTCGAAACATTTGTAGGCGTAAGTTTGGTATAAAATGGTGAAGAGAAATTAAAAGAAGTTCGACGGTGTTTACATGATTGAAGCGTGAGGTTTATGGTCATAAATGGAAACAAGAAGGATGAGATAATGTATATTATTTTACGTACTTTACTTTTAGTTTAAGGGCTGCTTTTCTGGTGTTATAAGCAGGGGAACTCTACTCTCTACAGGAACTTCACAGAGATTTTATCATATTTGTTCAAAAGCATTTAACATTTCACACTGCATGTTGCTCGTTTGTTGTCAAATACACACTATCGAAACACTTTGAGAAAAAGTCTTCAGCATCTTCTTGAAAGCCTTAATATTTTCAGTCTTTTGAATGTCTAGTGGGAGCTTATTGTATAGTCTCGGGGCTGCATATTAAAAGGCTCTAGATCGTACAGAATACATATCTAGGTTCCAATAATTTAAAACCATCTGTAACTATTCTCGTGTCATCACGGTTTGTTGGCTACACAATATATAGCAATTTTCTTAGATATTTTGAACGTCCAGTTCTGATAACTTGTTGGGTTATTGTACATATTCTAAACCCTATACTCGTTTTAATAGGCAGCCATTGTAAATTAATTAATATTGGAGTGATCCTTTATCTTGGTGGGACACCTTTTATGTCTTGCTCCTCTGTTTATTATGTTTTGTAATTTCTTAAATTATACTTTTAGTAAATTTTAGTAGATGGAGTTACAGTAGTCAATACTGGTAATAACAAAGTTTATCACAAGTTTCTTTACAGAATGTTCATCCAGGTACTCCTTTATAAACGCAATGTTTCTAAGATGATAACCAATAGTTTTTATTACCTTATTTATTTGGGCATTGAAAGACAAGCTACAGTCAAGAGATACGCTTAGATCACGAACTTTACTAGATATCGGGGCAGTTATTATTTACGTTCATTTGAATATCGTCCAAGTTTCTTACATGGTTTTTCATTCCAACCACCATAAACTCAGTTTTATTTGTATTCAATCTTAGTTGTTTGGTTGTCATCCATTCCTTAACACTGGCAAGAATTCGGTTTAGATTTTCAGTAGTTTCGCCTATATCATTAATGGAGACGAAAAATTGTGCATCATCTGCAAATAGTTTGAACTCCACGCCATGCCTTTGAAGTATTTTCGACAGACCGATAGTATAGTTACAGAATAAGATTGGGCCCAGTACACTCCCCTGAGGTACTCCTCTGTTTAAAGATTCATATGATGAATAGGAGTTTCCAATTTGCACACAGTAATTTCTGTCAGCCAAGTAGTCTACTAGGGATTCAAAAGCTTGATTTTCAACACCGATGGACCGTAGATCATTTAGTATCATTTCATGCACAACTTTATCAAAAGCGGCACCAAGATCAAGTAATATTAAAGTACCATATTTGTTTTCACCCATCATTTCCAGCATATCCTTTACTACAGAACAGATAGCTGTCTCGTAGAGTAGAATTATCTGTAAGCAGACTGGTTGTCCGGCAAAGCTTCCATTTCTTCTAAGTGACTAATTAATTGTTGAAGAATTACATATTCTAGCATTTTAGAAATAAATTATAGATTCGAAATAGGTCTATACGAGCTCAAATCCTGGTAGTCTAGAGCACTCTTCACAACCGGTGTGACTATAGTCATTTTCTCAGATTTGGGAAACTTACACTCGTCGATGCTTGTATTTGCTATTCTTGTGATTATATCAGCTAGACTAGAAAAGTTTCTTTCCCCAGTTACTTCAGA
>NC_090725.1:225135173-225145173 GCF_036898095.1 Palaemon carinicauda | reverse complement strand
TTTACAAGGTCATCCCATGCATCTTTGTGAGTCCTCTTCAGATTCTGTAAGTTAATGTGTTGGAAAGTCAAGTATCGGGCATAATTCACATGCCCGAATGCAAAGCATTTTGGCAGTAGGGTCCTTTCTGCCGCTAAATGCATCATGATATCCTTTTCCCTCACTGCAACAATCAAACTCAGCATTGAAGAAACATCTCTCAAGTATTCCACTGTCAATTTGGCTTGTGTCCCTTCAGCTTGCATAAGCGATGAACAGAGGTCCCTGAACTTGGATTCACCCAACACTGCATCAAGGTTTTCAGCAGATGGACTACATCTCAGCTTGGCAATCAGCTCCATGGTAGGCACATCTAGCTTCTCACTAACTTTCTCAGTTGTAATCCTGTACCTTAGGAGTGCCGCAAATGCCTGTTTGTGAAGCCTCACACTTCTTACATAGTGTCGACCTTCTATGGCTTGGGCAACTGATCCATCGGCAATTGCTTTGGCATCGACCCACCAGTCACTTAACCCTAAACACCAATACTTCTTGTATAGAACTTTGAGATTCGCCAGGATGGTGTGAAATCCACCCATCAGTGGTATGATTTTGTCATACCTATCTTGCTGAAGCCAAAAAATGATCAACATTTTACTGTTGATAGCTTCATCTGCATGTGCAAAAATGTAATCTACTTGCAGGTCATCAGCTATTTCCAGGATCATATCCATGTACCACTTGATTACATTGTCACTTGAAGGTAGGGGGACAACAGGGAGGTACTCCAGTTTGCACTTGCTAGTTTCGCACTTCGTGACATTCTTCATAAATGAAGTCCAAGATCCAACTGGTCCAAGCTTTGAATCTTTGTAATCATCAGTGAAGTCTGGAAATGATGGAAGTGGTGTCTTATTCTTCTTAGGGATCTTGAAGGATCCATAGTCTGGTGGCTCGTTGTCTTTAATATCTTGCTCATGCTCCTTTCTTGGAACTGTAGACCCCGCTGAGGGATCACCATCATGTCTGGCTTGGAAGTTTGTCCCTGTTGTGTGATGTGTAGTGTGTGCTCCGGTAAGAGTTTGCTGCTTGCCGTCTGAATTATCGAAGGTGACATGAACACTGCGGCCGCTAATAAAACCGGGAGGGAGCATCTTCTTATGTTGCATGGTAACTGACTTTGCCCAATTGCTATTCAACTGGCGCACATCAGAGTATGAGATTCCAACCCCGCAGCGATGAAGAAGTGTCGTGGCTTCCTTGCTACCTGTTATCCGATGAACAGTTAGACTCAGTGCAGTTCCAATAGGCAAACGCTCAGAGGTTACCACCTTCTCCCAACTCTTGCTGATAGCTGAAATTATTTCTGCTTCTGCTTTGTTTGGAGAACAGGCATAACCATTAGCATCGACGGATCTCCGTGGATTTATTGACCAACTGATGGCGTTGTATAGACATTGTAGGGGTCTATAACTATCTAGAAGACTATATAACTCTTCCGCATCAAGAGGCCACTTGATTGTCTGTCTTTGGGTAATCTTTCGTCGAATAAGTCTTGCAAATGCTTTGGTCAAATCCATCTCTCGTAGACCATGGCCCTGAATGGTAGCCGCAGTGTACGCAACAGGATTCACTTCAATGGAGTGCACAAGTAGCCGTTTGGCTATCTTGTGGAAAGAGACTGACTCGCCATACTTCTCAATTAATCTTTTTTTCAGTGTGTAGGTCTTTGAGATAGGTGGGTCCGAAAGTCCTTCGTCTTCACCCATTTCCTTGATGTCATTTATCAACTCTGACAGAGTATGCATCATGATTTTCAAGGACATTTCTGGTGAATAGGCGGAAGAACTGATCCATAATGCATGTTCTCAGTGTTTCCTGTTTCTCAGCATCCAGTGAAAGTGACTTCGCGTCATGACCGTACATATAGGTAAAGCTACGGTAACATCGCTTATGATAGTAGAGGTCGTGCGCAAAGACGTCATATGATGTTCCACCAAGAAGCATCTTCAATCTGACAGCAGCTTCGTGGTGTTTATTGGTAGAACAACACCTTCCAAGTCCACCTTCATTAAAAGCATTTTCATCAGCGACAAAGCAGACCTTCTTTTGCAGTGATCCCCGCCGAACTCTGTATGGCTGAGGCGCAGGTTGGCTAGTGGATGATTCTGAACCTGATTCTTCTGTAGACCCTGATTGCTGAAGTTGGCGTGACTGACTTTCTAGATGGCCCAATCTATTTCGAAAGTTGATACGACAACTGTCACGAATAATGAACTCATGTTTCTCTAAATCTAGCCCAAGTGTCGCTAATCTAAATTCTGAATACGGGAACTGTGAGGACAAAGCTAACCTGCTGTCAATACAAGCCCACCTCTCTGCTAATCCTTTCAGTGACTCAAGTGCAGCTAGTCCAATCTTGGCCATGTCTTCATTATCATTGACCAGTTTGTTGCAGAGATTACAAAGTCCTCTACTTGGCCCTTTGCTTAGAAATGGAGTGGCTGCCATTTTGTTATCCTTTCCATGGTTTCAATGAATCTGAAATAAACTTCTGGTTAGTTTCATAAGAATGATACAGATGGTATGCAATTTCTTCAAACTTTCATGAAGAGAAAATTGCTTGTGTCATAAATTAGTGTTTATGAGACATTATCATGGACATTCAGACCCTTTAACATGACAATAAACCTTAAATGATTGAAATTAAGTAGTGCACAGTGTAAAGATATTCACAAAATCACAGTGATTAGGAAATAACCGATAATGCATATCGGCCTATGCAGCTATAGTGAATTTTCACCGTGACAGAGTAGACTATGGTTCAAAGTGATGACAGATTTGAATTCCTTACCCCTGAAAACCTAGGGATAGAGACCAATATTATTGTCATAGCCCATCTAGAACTGGAGTTATAGAAATCCGTAAGTTGGTGGGCCGACTCTGGCGGTCATCTTTGATTTCGCCAGGATAAATCCATTTTTTCGGAATTTATACAGGAGGGTCATATTCCTCTGCCTAAAAATAGCTATTCTGGGAGAAAAAAGCATCTTGATAGCTAAACCCAACGCCGTGAAAAAATATTTTGTGATTTTTGGCGGCCATTTTGGATTTTGGCCGCCATCTTGGATTTCGGGCAAAATTTCAGATGGCCCAAAAGCTTATTTGAATCAGCATGGTTCAAAGTACCAGAATCAGTTTAGAAAACCTTGACCCCAAAAAAGGGCAGTTTTTGCCTGGCTCCGACCTGTCTATTATACCCTATTCTCTTCCCAACTTATTTGCGCATGACAAACTTATTCGACCTTTTCTATACTTTAGTAAATCCATACGTCTGTCATATAGCAACGTTCCAAAGAGTCTTCTTTTCTTTTCAAGGTATTTTAGTTGCTTCATTCCATAAATCATTGCTTTTGCTCCTATTCTTATATGTATAAAACTAAAATCACTCTTGCGGAAGCATTGACATCATCCTCGAATTTTGTACAGTTGCTAATAAAAAAAAAATCAATTTAGTGTCTTTAATCCTAACCCAATCAACTAAACAACTCAAAAACCCCATTTCTAAAGTCTATATTTACATCCGTATCTCCAAGCACCAATCCCTTCCCATTCATCGAACTTTGAAGAGACACGATTTCATAATCTCCTAATATCTTCTCCTTGTAATATCGTTCTTATCTAGGTCTGATTTACTTACACTCAATATCAAAACCTTTTCCCCTGAACTTAATTTGACAGAGTTACTGATTTTCACTCTTTCACCCGTCCCCCAAATCTTTCAGACACAATGAATTATGAGTATTCTCCTCCTTGTTTTGCCTTTCTCAGTTATCCTGGGCACAATCACTCTGAAATATTATTTAACCTACTCTAGAATGAATACATTCCTTCCATTATATACTTCTACAATCATATTGAAGACTTCACAGCAAACACTAAGCCTACATAAATTCGGAGATTTCCTCACAAAGCCGAGATCCGAGAATATTCTTGTATAGTCTCCTGGCCTTCCAGTGGAGTAAAAGGTATGATTCACAATGATTTAAAGGGAGAGTATTCATCCATCCTTTGGAAGGAATTGCATCTCAGCAGAGGGTTCCATAATTCTCTAAGAAACACTTCTTTACCCTGGAACATTGTGCATAACAACCTTTTATTACTGCCACTTCCTATAGGAGCAGTGGCCTGATAGTACCACTTACTATAATCACATAAACAATCAATTATGAAAGATGTTTTGATGCCTAATGCAAACAAAAGAAAGGTGAAAACACAGACAAATATTTTTTTTTTTCGTAAATTATATGTGATATTGGAAGAACTGGTAGAATGATAAATATGATGAAACACAGGACTGGTGAAAGGATTAGTGAAGATAAAAGTATGGATGAAATTGCTTTGAGATGTTTTTGTCATTTGAAAGGATGAAGCGAAGGATAGTATGGGAAAAATATGAAATTATGAAGTTTACAGAGGAAGGAGGAAAGGTAGACCTAGAAAGGTATACAGAGGAAAAACGTACTGGAAATATTGGAAAGGTGGGCCTGAGCATCCATGAAGTTAAAGAGTGCATGTGAGGTAGAAGTAAAAAGCTGACTGAGATTTAAAGGATTTTGATGCGCTGCTGGTGAGCGATCTTTATAGTTGTATGAAGCTCCAGCGAGAAACAGCTTTGTTTTATATATATATATATATATATATATATATATATATATATATATATATATATATATATATATATATATATTTATGTATAAGCATGTATGTATATATACGTGTGTGTTTATGTGTGTATATGTGTATGTGCCTGCGTTTGTATGTATAGTATATGCACTCATGAGGTCTTATGTTTTTTTGCGTGCGTATGAAGGGTACAGATTCATTCCATATGAATTTTAATGTTAAAGACATAAGTAAAACAAGCAATTTTATGCAATGGAAACGCAATAGATCGCAAGAATGTTTCGTTGCTTTTAGACACCATACATAGGATATAAACAGAGAGAGAGAGAGAGAGAGAGAGAGAGAGAGAGAGAGAGAGAGAGAGAGAGAGAGATTCATTTTGTTAACAAGGTCACTTCTCAACGAGCAACAAAGTGGCTTGTCCAACAAGGTTTTGTAAGAGTTGAGAAATACGGGACCTTCCTTTCCACACCAAAAACAAAAGAAGAGGAGACCTTTGTCAAGTTGATGTTGCCATTTTACAATATTACCAACTTTGCCCTTCTGTAAGTGCCGGAGAAAGCTTCTGTCAGCAAAATGCCAATGGCAGATGGAAATGGAGCGAGGCGCTGAGGCAGCAAGCTTTAGTCGTCTGGTACTTAAAATCTGTACTGAATTCTCTCCTCGAAAAATAGAATTTCCCGTTAGGGTTATTTCGCCGCGTTTTGCATAGCGTATTGTAAAGATGCTGCGGGAAGGGAACGTACCTCTTAAAAATAATCTCTTTTATCACAGCATATAGAAAACACTGGGTCATTTAGGATATTTCAGACATTGGGGAGAAAACTATAGTATTAACAGTAAACCATTTATCGCACTAATTTAACGATATAATAATTTTCTTTAATGTATAAAAATTACTAACTCATATTCTTCAGCACCAAAGGGAGAATATATACGAGTTTACTTACAGTAATTAATTGGGGTTAAAAAAAATCCATTGATCCAGTTAGAAAGATAAAAAATGAAAACAATCAAATCACCAGAAAAACAATCAGTAGTCAAGGGAAAATGTACATTGAATCTCGTCGTCTGGAAAGAAATTTTATTACCCTTAATTAAGTATAAGCAAAGTAATATATTAGCATCTATAGACCGGATTTTATGAATACTATAACCACCTATTTACAAAACGAATTGAGTACATCATTTATAAGAAAATTGAAAAAAAAAAAAACCTATTTGCGAGGTAAACTATGATGGTCTCCTTTCAAGAGAAAAGAAAAATATCAACTTCTATTGAAAAAAGTTGAGCACAATCCAAGTAACATGAAACATTCAAAGTAAATATTTATCAGACAAACTGTAATAATTTCCCCAGATGTAATTAACCTAAGTATCTAAATCAAGAAAAAAAATCTAGCATCTCTTCAGCGGGGGAACTTAATATTTCATAGAGGTTTTTTTTTTCCATTCCTCTTGAAAAATTCAAACACGTCAGGGGATTTAGGTGAAACAAAGAACAGAATAATAGATAAGATCAACCCACCAGGGCTTCTGACTAAACAACACCAATAACATCGCAGTAGTGACGTCATTGTTACAAACACCTTTATTCTCTCTCTCTCTCTCTCTCTCTCTCTCTCTCTCTCTCTCTCTCTCTCTCTCTCTCTATCTGTCAAGACTGTTTTCTTTCCTACTACCAATCTATTTAAGGGTCATGTCTGTCTGTCTGTTTGTCTCTAAACACGTTAAAGTAAATTACAGAAGGTTTAGCACACATACACAACATTCCTTGTCATATCAATCTATGCTAAAAGTGACAGTCATATGTTCCCTGTCTTGAAACTAACATGAAATGTAGGCTGCAATTATGTTAAGCGGTGGGATTCATCACGTCTTTTCGTCTACACAGATTTCACCATTTCAACAGTAAGTCCTTGTCCCTTTGAAATTGGTGAAAATATATAGTTCCATCGTATATGAATCGAGAGTAATAGCCAATAATGGCGTTCGGCATTTTCCTTTTGTTTCCAACTCAATAAAAAGAAAACGGAGGAACATAAACAGTCCACTGCTAATTGAGTGAACACTGCGTTCTTCCTAGTGGTTATGTCACACCACCTGAGTCCCCGACTTTGCACAATTTTATGTGTTTAGTGTTCTGGCAGGTTGACTTGTTCTTATATATTCTTTTAGCCTTGGGTGAAACATGACGCATTAATATAACCCCAACTAATCTCACACTAATCATTCCATTAAAAAAACTCTAATTTTCTCTACCGTACCTGGATCCTTTAGTTCGCTGTGACCCCCAAGAGTCTAAATCACTTAGTTTAAACTGATTTTTGCTCGGCTGTGGCACACTTCGTTCGAAATTTAACAATATTTACCTTCTCATCTTTTCTAAATCACTGTTATAAATCAATATAATATACATCAATACAAACAAATATAGCTGCACTTACATTACTCGAAGTCACTGAAGTTGGTAACAGATCTTCTTTCCAAAGGACAACTTTATTTTTTATTTTTTGACGGTCGATGTGATGGACTGGGTCGAGGTGAAGAAGTAGGAATAGGATGTGGGGATGGACCAGGGGTTGAACAGATATTAAGTGGGTAAACATGTTTGATTAATTCAAGAAATGTCTTCAGTTTTCACCTTGTATCCTTAAAATGTCGTAACTATCGTACTGGTGCTTCTGAGTCCCTAATTTTGGCAGGACAGACCTTTTCAGGACTAGCCACTGCGATTCGATCGTGTTGGTGTGGATGGGATTGTCCAGACTCACAAAATTAAGGTTATGATTAACAATGCGAAGTTGGAGAAATTAATTCCCGATATCATTATATATCTACCAATATTCGGGATGATAAAATTCTAACAATATAGGAATCAATGTTGCCACCAAACAATCCTTGACAACATGAAAAAGTTTCACGTGTTTCCTGGTCAATCCCGTCGAACGCTTATTTGCTATCGACCATTTTAGCTAAATTGCCTTTCCTCTTTCTGAACTTACTTTTGTTGATCTCTACGATATCTTCGGGTATGCTAATCTTCTTGCTGTCCATCATTAATATATTGACACACAAGTCACAGCAGAAGTTGTACTAGTCCACAAGTGTATGTGAAGCGAAATCTTTGTAGAAGATGCTGATCATGTTTTGCGGTACACCATATGCAAAACAAGCTAAAACTATGAAGGCAACATTTGCCAAGCAAATACAGCATATTTCCCTCCATCTTCCTCCCATTCAACCATGGACTGGTCCATATTAATCTTTTCTAGAAATGGATCCCGGATAGATTTACAAGAAATTATTCTGAATTGGTGTATGCAAAAATTGTGAATAATTTTGAAGTGATGTATACGAAAAACGTGACTTACATCCAAAGTACCCTCGTACGAAATTTCAGGTCATTTGGTGTAAATATGAGGGCTCAGGAACTGAAAATGTAAATTATTGGTCTAAAAATGAACAAAAAGAGCAAAATGAACAATTTTGTACAAACGTATGCCGAAATGTTGATGCCATCCTATTGTTATTTACCTAAGGCCCTTACGTATCAAATTGCAGGTCATTCGGTTATAATACCATGGCACAATAGGCCAAGATATAAATTTTTGTCTAGGAAAAAAAGAAAGAAAAAAAACTCAATGAAGGGATTTTAAAGACATGTGTATATATATATATATATATATATATATATATGTATATACATATGTATATATATATATATATATATATATATATATATATATATATATATATATATATATATATATATTTAAATGCACTTGGGTATTTGCCCATTCGATCTTTGTGCCAAATTTCAGGTCCTTTAGCTCAGAAATGACTGATTTGAATCGATTTGAAGATTTGACAGCAGAAGGAGAAGAAACATCAGGAAAAACAATATATTTCTATTCCATGGAGGAAAATATGATAACGAAAACGTCTTCGTACGATAATTTTAATCTTTCAAAGAAACTTCGACGTTTTTCTCGACAATCTTCCTTCTACATGAACGATTTGAACAGCGTCAAGAGAAAGTGGGTTTGCTATTGTAAGTTGTTAATCCATCATAAACATTACTCATGTCACCAACAGGACACAGAACAAATACCGGAGTAATCACCAAGGAGTCTATCTTGAAAAAATAAGACTTAAACTCCCCTTCTAGGGTGAAATCTATCATTGCCACCATTTTGGGACTGTTCAAGTTATAGAATGAATCACTTGTGTAAAAAGATCGGACTAGGTCACTCTTGGTTACTCTCTCTCTCTCCGGGAGAGGGACGAATTTCTACAGAACCGAGAAGGACCGGGTTTAGGAGATATTGAAAACTGCTTTGCAGTGTCCTTAGACTTCTGTTCCGGACTCCCGCCCGGCCGTCATTTGTGGGTTCTCGAGTAATTTTGGGGAGCGTTCATTTTATCATCATCCTTCTCCGTCCTTATATGTTTCTGTGCCAACCAAGCACATGTACTCTTTTGCACAAGATGTAATCCAGTAATGGTTTCCATCACACCGCTCTATACTGACTGCCAACGCCTTGAGCCCCTGTTCTAACCATGCGTTGGGAAAGTCTATCATCATCAGTCGCTCTCGGAGTTGTATGTTGTCACCTTCGCTTCTCAAGGGCCAAGAACGGGTATATTCGCACCATGCTTTATGTTCCCATTTTCCTGTTCAAAGTTTGAAATTATTGAATTTTGATTGGATTAACAAATGCCCTCCGTCAATTTCCCCGGTTAAGTGGGGTCCAATTGGATCGTTTCAAATTACCACGCCCGCCCATTAGTTTAGTGGTCGGCCGCTGAAGCGCTGTGAGAATGACCGTGTCAGGGGAACGAGCTCGTCTGACATAGATTTTAATGCAATTTTGATATTTTTAAGAACAATTCCTTATGTTTGTGGTATAAAATGACTTAATTGATGCATTTAGAACACCCTGAACAGTTTTTATTCTGTATAAGTTTGCAATAGGGTTGCAAATATGGGCCGTCATCACACATACTGTTCATCCCTCTATTCTTTAGTAGAGCGGGATGTTTAGCATTACTTGATATGAACAACATTTATACAAATATTGTTAACCGTTATTGTTAAACGCCTATTGAAGATTCCAAATTTTTACAGATATTTTGAGTTACACGACATCTTGGAATGAAAGCCATGTCTTTTTTCTTATATTTTTTTTACTAATATCTTAGAACGCGCAAATGGAATGTTCTTATTTCCCAGTTACAGATAATCATTGAAAAAAAATGAGTGTAAAGTGGAATGGCAGCATATATTTTGTAAGATATTCATAATAAACAAATTAAAATCTGAATTTTAAAT
>NC_090725.1:225125173-225130173 GCF_036898095.1 Palaemon carinicauda | reverse complement strand
TCTGAGAACTATGATGGTTACCAGGAAAAAATATTAAACTCTATAACGTGTTTCAAAGCCCATTTCCGTCAATTGTTGCCAGACGAAAAAATCACGCAAATTATTTCATAAAAATTATTTTTTTTTATTATAATTACTTTTACACACACAAGCACCCACCTAACCCCCATATATATATATATATATATATATATATATATATATATATATATATATATATATATATATGTATATATATGTGTGTATATATGTATATATACATACATATTTATATATAAATATATATATATATGTATATATATATATATATATATATGTATATATATATATATACATATATATATATATATATATATATATATATATATATATATATATTCTTGTCTATGAATAATTGAAGGAACAATATGTGTAAGTATGAGGGAGAGCCTATGTCTAAACTCATTGGAGATAAGACAAAAGCAGGTAAGGATGTGTTCTAAAGGAGATAAACTTTAAATTTATATGATACAAAATTTATACACAAATATACTTTTAATAGTTCTAAATATGCCACTTTTACCTGTACCTTCAGATTTCCCACGCACTCTCTTGTTTAAAACCGTCATATTCTCTCTCTGTCGATATTTTTGACATCGGTCTTAATTTCTCAATAAAAGATTCTCTTAATACAGCTTCCCTGGTATGCAGTCTTGCTGTGTCCTTACAATTATCACAGTAATCTCTATATATTTCATCTTTTACCCGTTTCTAATAAGCCTTTATCAAATTCCAAACTATCCTTTACAAGATTGGTTAATTTGCCATCCGGCACAGAACACTGACTACTAGTTTCTTGAAACACTGGTTGGTGAACAGAATGTATAACGGAAGGAATTTTTAATGCAGCGTATCCATCTGCAAATTGCAAAATGTTATCTGAGGTGAATGAAGTCCTGGGTTAATAAAGAGAGTCTCCTTAAGATATGTTGAGAGTAGGATACATAAAATCTGACCTGATTGGCACAATAATGGGAAGAGTTAGAGCATGGTTGATAATTTTTGTGGAAAGAATATTTGAAGATGTAAGGAGGACAATTAAAAGGTTGAATAGTGGATAAACACCAGAAGGTAATAGGATTACAAGTGTAACTGCTTTGCTGACCGGTGAATTATGGTATGGGAAAGGTTAAAAAAAAAAAAAAGATTACGGGAGATGAATATATAATTGTGCATGTGGTCGCAGGTAATAGAATAGATCACAAAACTCATAGACCATAACAATTAATTAGCAAATCATTAGGTGTCTGGTACGATTTTGATTGAGAAATTGGAAGAACATGATTGGTTCAGACACAGTAGTAGATGTATGTGAATCATATGTTTGAGGAGGGAGTTATGTGAGAGATTTGACTGTAAAGGGAAAGTATCCCTTTGACCTGCCTGAACCTAGAAAAGATACATGATGGAATTAGCAGTGAAGTAATGCGAAGATTGCTGATGTCTTTGACAAGGGAAAACACCCCGAAAGTGTCTTCATCAACATCTACTTTGGTTATGTTGTCACTGACCCATTAGTTGATGTTTATAATGCAGTCAAAATTAGAGAAACAGATTATCGGAACTTTGAGAAACATTAGGGTGATTTCATTAAGAAACTGAAAGAGGATGAGAAATATGTCTATGACAAAAGCTTCAAAACTTTGCAGCAGGTCGACACACAAAACGAATTTCTTTATGCTCGGGCTCTAGATATCATAGCAACACTTGGAATAGATGTCACTCTAGAAAAGCTGTTGTCATATTAGCTGACTCCTTATCCATTGGCACTGTTTGAAAATCATGGTGACATGTGTGTGATTGAGAAATCTGTTTTGAAAACAAAATTGCAAGAAGTATTAGGAAAATATAATTTGAAATCTCCACGTGTCATCAACCTAGATGCCTGTGCCCTACTCTGGACAGTGCCCTGGCCTGCTTCACAAGCCAAGGTTTCGGATATTGTTAATAAATCAGTGACCAAAATTATAATATATGGTGAATCAGCTTCTATACTCCACATAGTATTTGGCTGCTGTTGACTGCTGTAGATTTACTTAACAAAAAGGAGTCAACCGTGTCTACTGCTTTACTGAAGATATGCAGCTTCCAAAACAAACTTTAGTCCTGAATGTCACTGCCAGTAAGGAACAAATGATATGAAAGACTTGTTGACCTAATGAGTAATATACCTTCAGTACCTGGCAAACAGATCAGCATAACTAGATCAGATCAACAGCCAACACAGATAGTAGTTGGCCATCAAGAGACAGCAGTCTTTTTTTTTTTATGAAGAATCTGATGTCCAGATGGCATACCAAATGACCACAGGATTCAAGAAGCTGCTGCTGGAAAACAGTCTGTCAGAGCTGTTTCAGAGGACGCAGATATCCTGATCATTTTAGCCCATCATCTGTATGCAGAAACAAATGGATAACCCACAAATGTATAACTTTGTATAGTATAATACTTGGAAAACCACTCTGTCATAAATATAAACGAGGTAACCAGAGTGCATAGCGACCTCAAGCCAAACATTTTTGCTGATCATGCACTTACTGGATGAGACACAGTTTCTTCCTTTACTGGTGTAGGTAAGGGGACAGTCTTTTAAAAGCTGATATTGTTTAATGGTCTTCTAAAGCTGGGTGATTTGATTGTCACAAAGGAAGAGATAGCAAATCGTTTCTACAGTTCACACGCATGTGTATAACCATGAAAAAATAAATGATCCTAATAGGCCGTGTGCAGAAATCTTCAGACGGAAAATTGCAGAGACGTGTCACGATTCACCATAGTTATGTAAGCACACTAAAAATGTGCTCATCATCGAGTGGCACTGTGGAACGCTGCATGTTTTGCATCTCCCGCTAAAGGTTAGCCCTATAGAATGTAGTTGGGAACTTAGGTAAAGAAGTCAGCACTGCATCTACAGTATAGTCTTCAAGGACAGACATCACCAGCACTAGATGAAATAATGAGCCTCATTAAGTGATATAGCAGGGCAGTCTGCACCTCTACACAACAATTACTCTTCTGAACAATGTTCTGTAAGTGTAGAAAATCCTCCCAGTATATATCTTTTGGCCATTTAAAAACAAATATTATTTCTCAAAAATCCATAGTTGAAGGACGTAGAATTGCATCGTTACGTATTAAAAACTTCACTTTGTTTTAGTATTTGCAAGTTTTCATATTGAACTATTATCATTTGCTGTCTTTTCCTAATGTTTTAGAGAGAGAGAGAGAGAGAGAGAGAGAGAGAGAGAGAGAGAGAGAGAGAGAGAGAGAGAGAGATGCGTCATGATATTGGATATACGGTAGTTCAATTTAATTTCTATATGATTAACGAAATTACTTAACCCTTTTCATGGTTTTTATTATTGCTAATATTTTCATTAATGTTATTATTATTGCTATTATTTTGAATTGATATTAACTTTATTATCGCTATTTCAGCTTCTATTGTTTCCAGACATTTGGGCAAACATTAACATTCCTCTTTTTCTAACGCAACATTTGAAAAAGATAAAAAAAATATAAGGATCAATAGATAAAACATTTTAAACATTATCAGTCAATGAATATGTCGATAAAAAGCTCAAAATAGCCATAACATTTCCAAGGATACCAGACCTAGTACCAGGACTGTCACTTATTGTTCCCTAATAGAAAATTAATTAGAGTAATTATATTACAGCAAATGCTCTCTTGTTAAATCAAGATAATATATGTTCCATTGTAAAGAAGTTTTTGTGTTTGGATATAGAATCATAATTACCATTTATTTGTTTATGATGCATAAATCAACTAGTTTATATTTGATAACCTGGAGCCCATCCGGATTCTAGATTTCGTCCTCCTCAGTAACACCAGAACTGACGTTTAAAATTTCCTTTAAACTTGCAATAAAAGCTTAACATAGGTCTTGATTCTGTTATAGTATTTAAAGAATTATAATTTATTTTTTAAAATAACAGACATACATTCGTCTGTGGCCTTTCTTTTATGGTTTTTTTAAAAGTATTACTCGAGTTTTTTTTTTTTTTTAAATAAGTCCCGGCTTCCATCAATTCCTTCAGATCTGATAAATTGTTCATATTTCTTGACAGAATTATATCAGTAATTTCAGAATCTTGATATCTATCATCAGAATTTTAAACTAAGAAAAATACGACTAATCAAATATCCAAATTCATAGGAAAAAATGCTTTGTTTAGAACCAGGATAGCCAACCTCCAGAAATCCAAGATATGTTAAGAAAGATAAAACATATATGCAAATTGAAAACCAAAATACAACTGAAGTAGGATTTGACTTCAATCATGTTTAAGGTAATATCTGTATCCTGGAAAATTATAATGTTCATGGTTTGGTTCAAAATTGGTAGCCTGACAGAATTCCTTTACATATTGTCGTCTGCTAATAGTTCTTTTAGGTAAAAAAGTTTGTGAATAACTACATGTCCTCACCACATCCTTTATGAATGAGCTCTCTTCACATAAGTAACTGAAACCTATTTTTAGTTATATGATCTAGATATATACCAACTTGTTTTATTGTTTGAAATTTTGCCATCATAAAAGTTAAAAGAATCCAATGGGGATTAAGGGTGGCAAACCTTTTGGCTGTATAAGAGGAATCATACTAAATAATATGTTCATGAGCATTTAAGAAAGATGGTCAAATGTTAATCAGGATATATACATATTTTTTCAATAATATTATATCCAAATAATTATTAGCTCTTCATTATAGAATATTCTCTCTACTTCAATTATTGGCTATTCTGAACCCCTACAGCTATGCCATTCCAATTTTACCGGAACTATAGTAGAGAATACCCTCTAAGATTTCTTATATTTGGCATGGTACTTCTAATTTTGGTATTTCTATCATATATATTTTCTATTTCATTGTATTTAAGCTCATGCATGATCATCTGAGATATGTTAAGTCTTTTTCAAAGAAAGATTACATTA
>NC_090725.1:225117673-225120173 GCF_036898095.1 Palaemon carinicauda | reverse complement strand
AATAACCTATGAGCATAAAGATGAATAGTCAAGGAAATATGTACATGTATAAATCTTATTCATTTAGAGTGTAGAACAGGAGTGTAAAAATCATGGCCCGCTGGCCAAATATGGCCCGTGGAAATGGTCTTAAGTGACCTCCAGCGTGACGATATTTTTCCATTTGAGTTACTATAATTGTTATAACTGAGGAAAATGTAACTAAGATGTTAAGATGAACCCATATAATGTACTTTTCGTAAACTAAGATGACCAACAAAATAAATTGTAATGTTCAGTCTTGGCAATAAGTAATTACCAAATCTTTGATGGCCATCATGTCAATAACCAAGTGAATAAAGGATTTGAGTTTGGCATTCTTGGTGTAGGGTATATGTCCGAAGGATTGTCTTTTCACTGAAAGTCAAACAACATTCTGAATAAGTTTGGGGTTGTACAAAAATCATTTATTTTGATCATTTAAATACTTTGGATAGGAAAGTCTTTTACGATAATGAAAACATCATTTTGTCTTTTGTAGTTGTAAGTTACAGATTTATTACATATCTTGATATGAACTTGTTTGTACGGGGTTCAAGTACAGACCTTGCTCACGCTAATGCCAATTTTGATCTTTTTACATTCTGGTAACAAGACGCGTATGAAATAGGAGTCCAACCAAATGCCCCATCAAAGAGAGATATTGTTAATACATACAGTAGTGCTGTTTTAACCCATGACAGAACCCCGAGGCTTTGAGCTTCTTTGGGATGCACGGCAGGACCTTAAGTCTTTGAGCTTCTTTGGGACCCTCATCATCCTACAACGGACCCCCCTTCAGCACATTTCTTGCTCTCTTTTCGTACAACTTATTACAATAATATTACAACTAGAGTAGATGACCCAGTTTCCACATTTAACACTAAAAAAAACCGTAAAGGCCTTTGCTCTTGGTGGGACCCTGGTCTTTCGTGGTCCCTAGGCTTCAGCCTAGTTATCCTTATGAATAATGCAACCCTGCTAATTCGGTAGCTGGATAAGGCATACAAATAATAATAATGAGATTAGAACTAGAAAGATCTAGATTAAAGAAAAACATAAAAGATAAGTATAAAATACACCCAATGTGAGCATCGCTGCTCTAACGTGAAATCCATGTGAACGCAAAGTGTTATCGACCAGACATACAGTACTTGTCATAGCAAATGTCAACATCAAATTTAGCTACCAGATTCTGAGGTGATGATGCGTGTCTTTTGGGTTTATCAAGTCGGGAATTAATGAATTGATTCACCCTTGAAAAGTTCCTTCTTATCAAATATTACATTCTTATCTGTCCCAGATTCCAATCACTTGTTTTCAGACGCAAGTTTTATTTTTGGACTTGTTTTTGTCAAAATCCAGAAAAATATTGCCAATACCTGCCAAAAAATCGGACGATTAAACAAAACCATTTATATAACCCCCTGGGTAAATTTGTAGAAATTATACCGTACGTGACATGAAAAGTTTACTAAATTAGTAACAATGATATAGAAAATGAGGCATCGAAATACAGAAAATTATATATTTCAAAACGTTAGTCTCATTTTTTTTCTGCAACTCAGTTTTCTTGATTTTTTATGAGAATTCCAATTACCTTAATAAAATCGAGAGCGAGTCTTTCCTAGCCTTTGCAAATCGACGATCCAAGCACTGCAATTTCCCTAATTTTCACTTTGATTTTCTTACTTCGCGATTTTGTTCCTTGCTCCTCTATTAACTCTCCTTGTACTCCTCATTTGCTTCTTCTTTTTCACGCACAGCCCACAAGCGAGAGCGGAAGAGCGTTAATTTACATTATCCTATTTTGCAGTCAGGCCACACGGGCCACTACCACCTCGCCTCATCCACTTTTCTCCTCATTTCACTCGAGACTTGTCTCTCCCGCGAGATGAAATTCGCCACTAATTACAAACTTCGCAGCCTCTTCTTAGGAATTCAAATCAGGAATCCAGGGACGCCAATAGAAACCTCCCTCTCTCTCTCTCTCTCTCTCTCTCTCTCTCTCTCTCTCTCTCTTAGTTTAAATTGCCATTGCCATCTTTCTTGGAGTTTTTTTTTTGAGTAGAAAGAATACAGTAATTCTCTTTCCCTGTGCCTTTCTTAATAGGATTAATAGATTAGGTGCCAGGTGATTCAAAAGCAGTCGTGGGTTGATGCAGAGGTATGAAATGCCATAGGTCTAGTAACCGGATTCCAAAAACATATTGACAATCTGACCTGGCAATTAACAGCTACTATTCACCTACTCTAAGGGGAAAGGGCATTTGGTGAAATAAGAAAGAAGGCAAATTCCTATTAGATAAAAGCTGAAGGAAACTTTAATAGCATTGTAGTAAATTCATATTTAAATATTTGAATTTGGGTCTTAGTTTCCTCCCTTCAAACCAACCCTTGTTACATAACTATGCTTTATTAAGGTTCCTTTATTCACTTCACTGAAACGCCACTGAACACAATAATGATTCTTTACACTCTC
>NC_090725.1:225095173-225102673 GCF_036898095.1 Palaemon carinicauda | reverse complement strand
ATGTTAGAATGATATATGCCCGTTTACATTGCGAGTTGGAGTCATTGATATTAAATGTTATTGATAGGGATATTACCATCATCATCATCACTTCATAAATGTTAATAAGCAAACCTCGTCAAGCTATACATTAAGATCACCCAATTGCCACCTTTCCACCATCATCTTTAACCCCCACCTGGTTATATCCTTCTACCCCCATCCCCAATGTTTGAGGTTTAAAGGTCTCACAGTTAGGATAAGATCCTTCTGGTGGAAGTTTTTTAGTAAATGAAAAACAAAATACTAAGATGACAATATTTCATACAGTTTGCTTCCCAGATGTTTAGAATTATATCAAAACTATAGACAACGAAGTAAATATGCGAAAGACTGATTGAACAAATATCGAGGGTAATGGATTTCTTGAAGAGCTTACCGGGGGAACACTTTTAAGGTGTTGGACATCAAGACATGAAACGACAAATAAAATCGTGATAATACGAATACTCAATGCTAAGGAAATATTTCCTTTTGCCTTGGAAAGGATGAAGCCAGCTAGACTCGGACCTTTGAGCATTGAGCAATCGTCACCAGGGAAGGGGGTTCGCTTGGAAGTGAGCGATTTGCCTAGATAATTTGATTGATGGACTGATTGATTAAGAGTTTTTTGTAATCCTGACGTTCAAGGTTATTGACGCCGAACCAGATAATTTGAGTAAACAATTTGTCTTTTATACCCTACATCTTATATACCACATCATCATTATAATAATACACCAATGAACTTTCATTGCATGTCATTTCACATTTTTTATTGTCACCAATCACTTCTGAAACAATATAGATTATGTTAACTGATGATGCATTTTAAATCTCCAACCTTAAACTAATATAATTGATATAGCAAATAATATTATTTTCTCTAAGAGGGCCAGAGCCAAGTATCCTGTGACAAAAGCTGACCCGAACCACACCGAGCTACGTGGCTCATGATCGAAATCAAAGAAGAACACTGAAATCAACAACTAAACCTTTAAACCTCATTACCTTCGAAATTTTGAACAAAGGCCACTTATATTGGAGACCCAATAGCTGCTATTTGGAACGATACATTATTAGCCCTTACATATAATATGAATGCAACAGTGTGTAATTATGTGGGGCATGATCTCTCCAAGTCAGGTCTGGCCAGACGACACCGGTTTTGTTGCTGGGTGTACAGTTAGAATCAAAAGAACGCAGACACTCGGGGGAAATCTTTCGTCAGATGTCTCTAGTGTTCCCATGACAACAAAGTGTTGCTCTTCTTATTACTACTATGAAATGGACGTAGCCCTCTCCAACCCTAGCGAATCAAAGACAGCAAGGGGGTGTTTTTTCTAATGCAAGCATTAAAATTTTACAAATCGAGTTGCCCTATTTTATTCTGATTTATCATTTGACGTTTCGAATATACACTGAAAATACTGAATACACACAGGCACACACACACACACACACACACACACATATATATATATATATATATATATATATATATATATATATATATATATATATATATATATATATATATGTATCATTAATCCGCAAAATTGTATTAAAAATTATTGGAGCATCGCTGCTAAACTATTCCTTCAGTTTACAGCTACATTAGATTATTTCGCTATAAGTCTTGTTCAAGTCACCGATGAAAGAAAAAATACTTTCAGATATGGTTCAATGTAAATTAATAATAAAAAACACCATACAGGAGTTATGCCGGCCTAAATGACTTTCAGAGAGAGAGAGAGAGAGAGAGAGAGAGAGAGAGAGATTCGGCCTGAATACGTCCTTTTTGATATATTTATAGTACGTTGGTCAAAATTCGCCTGTAACTTTTTAAGTTAAGTTGGTGACAAACAAATAGATAGAGGTGAAAACATGACCTCCTTGGCGGAGGTAATAATATTAATAATAATGATAATAATAATAATAATAATAATAATAATAATAAAAATAATAATTGGACCAAAACGTAAATTTTGAGAGTTCTGTCGAGGTGAGTATTGGCCTGCGCACTGAGCCCTTTTATAATTTGGAATTGCAAGATATTTCTTTGGATTTATTAAACGTAATTAGTTCTTCTTACCTACTAAATTCCTGGAAATTATCCATTTATCCAAAGCTACCAAAATCTTGTAACCCTTCAAGAAACCACATTATTACTTCCATTCTCAACTCGGGGCCGTTCTCACATAGGGGACCAAAACCCCCTGTTTCACGCTACGCTCAACTCTGCCTCACATAAATCTACATTAAGCCTTTATATTGGCGGTCAGTCATATTCAGACTTTCAAAAAAAATTGCAGGGACTCATGCAATATATCAAGAAACATATGTAAAAAAGGAAAATTTTTCAATAGTATAATATGTATTTCTAAAGGAATACAAAATGTACACAGGCAGCGGAAATGAATCTTGATTTTAACATATTTCTCTTTGCAAACGAAGTCCTCTCTGGAAAAAATAACTAGTCTGTAATTACATCTAAAGGATTTAATTATATATATGTATATATATACATATATATATATATATATATATATATATATATATATATATATATATATATGTATGTATATGTAATGTGTGTGTGTTTTGTATTTGCAGTGGATAGTTGAGACGTCAAATGATAATAAAGAATTGTAATATGGCAACTCGATTTGTAACTTTTGTATGCTTTTGCTAACAAAGACAGCCCTTTACTGTCTTTGGTTCGCTAAGGTTGGAGAGGGGTCCGCCCATTTCGTAGTAGTAGTAAGAAGATCAACACCTTGTCCGTTTTGTCATGGGAACACTAGAGACATCTGACGAAAGATTTCCCCCGAGTGTCTGCATTCTTTTGATTCTAACTGTACAAAACGTAACTGAAGAGGCAGCATCCTCGTATGAAATTATACAATAAAGAACCAGAAGTGTTATAACCTGAACAATCTCTTCATCCATCCTTACAATGGCTGGAATCAAAATCCCAAATGAGCTGTAATTATGAATGCCTTCAAAATCAATCTTCATATGTAAACATCGACTCCGTTTGTTTCGTATTAGTCTAACTGACGAGAGCTGAATGTTTATTGTAATTGAGGGGAAAACTCACTGCTTCCGTAACTCGGAATATCGAAAAACGCTTGAGGCAGACCCAAACGTTTTTACTTGAAACCCTTCTGACTTGCCTTCTAAATTGTTCACCCAATAAGGACATGTACACCTCTCATGAAATGGTAAACTTCTTATGAATTTTCTTGATTAGTTAGAAACAAACAAGACGTACCATCCTTTTACAATTTTTTCCCTTTATCTTTTTGACCAAAAATGTTTATTACTTGAAATAATAACTCGGAAAAATCTTTAGCTTTAAAATTTTTAAATTTCTCGTAATAAATTAAAATTTTCATTGCATCGATATAACTTAAAAATCAGCATGAAGTATATAATAAATATCAGACTATTTGAAATATAAGATATAAAACATGGGCAAGAACTGCCTTTTTTTAATTTCAGCCTCAGCATGACAAAATCTCACTTAATCCCTATGTCCCTTTTTGTAGGTTTTACTTTACATAGCACCAAAGCTGGTAGCACCTTTTTTTTATCTTATAGCAGAATATTTTTTTTTTTTTGCAACAAGTTGTTTTACATAATTTGAATATCTTTTATATGTATAAATAACAAAATAAAGATAAAATTACTGGAAATTATTGGAAGTATAATATGTTTTATGGGGTTCACATGGTTAATAACAGTAAATTTATAATAGAGGGGCCTAGCTAATGTTCAGTAATAGAAATGATCTGGAATGGAGAAATAATAAAACTGATTCCAAAAACACATTGAGGATTTTAAAGGGAAACGTACACAAAGCGACCAGTCTAACTCACGGCACACTAACCCATCACCGTAGGCTCCCTTTAAACCACCAGGCTGTGTGTGTGTGTGTGAGGGGGGGGGGGCACAGGTGATTAACAGGTCAACCTAAATGTCACAAATTTAACTCGAGGCATTAACAGCATACACAAAATATAGAAAATTAACTAGGAAAAAGTTAATCTCGTTTATCTAGGCAGGCTTCGAAGATTCAGCTTGTTGCAGGATATGATGAAAAGGAACAGGAGAGGCTCCATGCTGCCATTTCTACTGGCATTGCTGTTTCTCCTCAAATTATGATTTCTTTTTTATCGGACATTGTTGTAGATGTTTTCTTCATGGAAGTTGCTAATAATAATAATAATAATAATAATAATAATAATAATAATGGATATGAGTACTGCAAGAATCATTCATAATGTGCTTAGAATGACTGTTTCCTCTTCACTACATTTCGCTCCCCAACCAGAATTTTGGTTTTATTAGCACACATATCACTGGGACGGATAATAATACTTTAGGTAATTAATGAATTACATATTTTATGACAATCGAAGAAAGAAAGACTTTGTACCAAAGGCTCGTTACAAGAGATTCCTATTTTGAGAAAGTCGAAATATTAGGAAGGTCGTTGGGCAGAACCCTGTTCTAGATAAGACCTAAAACATTCATTGTAAAGTAGAAGAAATATAGAAATTCCTGATCCTGATAAAGTGAGAGGGGTAATAACTAAAGAGAGGAAATCAAAACAACTGATGATGGTGGAGTTTAACTTGATGACACCAGCAGACTATAAAAAAATGGAATAAATTCAACTAGTCCATTCGCCAAGTCTTCTAATGACCCTAAGGTAAACAGGAATCTATTTATATGTAGCTTTCTCAGTCAAAAAGAAAGTATTCTTTTTAAGAAAGATATCCGTTGTCAAAAGAAAAAGAGGTCTCTCACTCTGACGAAAGCAAAATTACAAAAGAATTCAGATCCAGCGAACACTGGGCTGTATATTTATGGAAAGATAAAGATACTCTGTAGTTATGGGCATTTAAGTGGCTTGCGCTGTTTCCAAACACACACACACATATATATGAATATATATATATATACATATATATATATATATATATATATATATATATATATATATATATATAAATATATATATATATATATATATATATATATATATATATATATATATATATATATTAATTTGATCCAAAAATGCCAAAATTCTATTGATATCCTTCTTCGTGAAAGGATTTTTCAGTCATCACATGTAATTTTTTTTCGGTCTACTAATATAGCGAGCCATGAAAGTGAACATGACTGGAGCTTGTTGACATAGATTTCATAAATGAAAGCTTTTATATGCATGCAATATGAATGTAAATAAGATGGACCCGATCAAAATTGATGCCATGAGGTGGTTTTGAAAAAAAAAAGGAACCAGCGAACTCCCGAAGGGATACAAGCCGTACATGCGAATTTTCCAAGTATTGGTATTTTTATAATAATTGAGAAAACAAATGAAAAAGATATCGTGTATAGGCCTATACCTTTTAATGAAAATAAGTACCACAAGTGAAATAGAGCCATGAAAAGCACAGGAAGTAATTGTTTTAGGCATAAGTTACGAGTGATTTTCATTTTTTTTGGTGATACCATTTCATGGATAATACAGTATATATAATGACTATAAGAATTAGATAAGATGTGTTATTGATAAGAAGTGCCTAGGATTGATATTTAGAGTAATGTTCGGCTCTTCCCCTTAGTAGGGAGGGCTCATACAAAAGTTTTTTCTTTTCCCAGCAAAACAAATTTTATATCACTTCGAGTTAGTCAGGATCATACCGTACAATGACCAAATACCTTAAACTTAACTTTCATGATTATGTGTGCCAAATAAGTCGAAAACCATATTTTTAAGAAATATTTTTCCTCTGGTAGTACGGAATGTCCCCACCTCACCCGGTAATCTCATTCTAGCTAGTGGGTGTGGAGTGTGTGGCTTCGAATCACTCACTGAATAGTGTTCCTTTAATTCTCACGTGGAGGGATTCAAGGTTTGTGGTGATAAACGTATCCTAAAAGTAGGTGTTAATAGGCCTCCGTAGCTACTAAAATACTAATATAACCAATGAAAGTAATTATATATTATATCATCTCTCTCTCTCTCTCTCTCTCTCTCTCTCTCTCTCTCTCTCTCTCTCTCTCTCTCTCTCTCTCTTCATATATATATATATATATATATATATATATATATATATATATATATATATATATATATATATATATTACATTGCATTAGGCTATCTAACCGAAAAAGAAATGGCCAATGAGCGCCACAGCATCAAGGAATAGGCCTACACGATTCCTCTTATCTTCACGAATCAGAGAAAGTAGGCTCTGGATATCTATAGAAAACTATAACAATCTTCCACAGAAGTTCTCCTGAACATAAATGTTGACAGCTCTCCCTTTGAATGCTCAAAACAACATAATGAAGAAGAAAATCCTGTTTCGTACGATACATTCTCTCTCTCTTTCTCCTTCGCTGAGTTCATCTATTTCCCTTCCATGTCCTTCGTCACATTCAACTCAAACCCCTAAACGCATAACTCGCCCAGATTCTATGTGACTAGGGCTTACAGACACAGATATTCTATTTGAATCTACACCCAATAAGCAATAATTTACGCAGAGTATCCATTTACAAGTGATAAAAAATGTTTATCGTCTTCGTTCCGAGAATTTCTTTCACCCGCTGATTTATCCGGATACGAGATAGGGCTGCAGAGGGTGATAAAAAGAGAACAAATATGGCGGCTAAGTTGTTTGGTAAAACACAGTAGTTGAGACAAGATCTTTGTCATATAGACCAATTAATTGACACAGTCAAAGAATAAATAGACAACTTGCTTATGATCAGAAGATGTCTTTAGAAGAAATGAATACTTAGGCCCTGAGAAGGAAGAAGAACATTTGGCAAAAATATGGCTCCTTTGACGTGTTGAAAACTTCACAAACTATGGCCAGGCCTAATTATGTGTTGATGGGAAAACTAATCTCTGGTTCGCTGTATGGCTGGCTAACTTTGTGATGCAAACTCTATTATATATATATATATATATATATATATATATATATATATATGTATACTGTATATATATATATATATATGTATATATATATATATATATATATATATATATATGAATATAATACTGTACACACACACACACACACACACATATATATATATATGTATTTCTATAATACTGTGTATGTGTATATTTATGTATATATATTTAATACTGTGTATATATAAATATATATATAAATATATATATATATATATATATATATATTTATATATATATATATGAATATAATACTGTATACACACACACACACACACACATATATATATATATATATATATATATGTATTTCTATAATACTGTGTATGTGTATATTTATGTATATATATTTAATACTGTGTATATATGTGTATATATAAATATACATATACAGTATATATATATATATATATATATATGTATGAATATAATACTGTATACACACACACACACACACATATATATATAT
>NC_090725.1:225082673-225090173 GCF_036898095.1 Palaemon carinicauda | reverse complement strand
GTGTATATATACGTATATATATGTAAGCATATATATATATATATATATATATATATATATATATATATATATATATATATTTATATATATATATATATATAACGGATTTTGAGCGAAGCGAAAAATCTATTTTTGGGTGAGATGGCCATGTCGTTCTGATGGAAGTTCCTTTAGGGTAGCTTCCTAGGGTATATTACAACTACGGCAATATTCCCAGAGAATTTACCTTAAGGTACCAGAATTCTAACTCCTGGAGCGAATATCCCTCGTGAAAGGGATATCGCGACATATCAGAGGACGTATTCTTGACACGCCACATAGCAATCTGCACCCTGAACAGAGATTTCGTCTCGCAGGGGGCAATTGGCAAGAAACGAATTCGGGAAAGAAAAAGGGGTAGCCGCTCCCAAGGCTCCCTATCTCCCGTTTCGTAAGCGTGCCTGGCGCCAATCCTGGCGCCATCTGTATTCCTTGTAGCGTACACGAGGTGCTACAGATACTGTATGTAGGGAGGGGTCCTACAGCCCTTTCTTAGAAAGGCAAGGGCGGGTCCATCAGGACGACATGGCCATCTCACCCAAAAATAGATTTTTCGCTTCGCTCAAAATCCGTTTTTTGGGCTCAAGCCATGTCGTCCTGATGGAAGTATACCAGAGCATTACTGTATCTGTGGATTCTCAGAACGTGCCGTACTCCCCGGAGGTAATTTTTCCCGGTCGACTAGACCTAGAGACCTAAGATGTTACCGTTATACATCTTTTCAACTAACTATAAACCATGTTAGAGCTTCCTGCCCCCTACAGGGAAGAGTCCTACTAGACTCTGGAAAAGTCTCGAAGAGTACATATACCTATGTATGAATACCAGGCAAGCTAATATAGTGGTCTCGCCCTATATTAAGTAAAGCATAGTTTATAAAGAACCACTGCGTCAATATGAAATATCGACCAGTTCTCCGCACAATACTTGTATTGGACAAAGGTTTATATCCGCACAGGAGGAAACTAGTAAAACCGCCATCGTCCCCTTATGGGACGGGGTCCTCCCGTTAAGGGAAAGCATAAACCAATGCAACATAGCTTGCATAAAGAAACAATTCTATTAGAATTATCCCAGATAAGGTACATAGAATGAATGCTCAATTATACCAATAAATTGACACAGGTGAAGGAGACGCAAGGTTCTCAAGAACAAGTTCATTGACAGACAATAAACAGACAGGTTAACCACAATTATATATATATATATATATATATATATATATATATATATATATATATATATATATATATATATATATATATATATAAGAAGAGGATAACCCAAAACTTTAAGCATAAGTATGATAGTAAACAGAACTTGTTTATCTGAAAGAAAAAACATTAAATGCCACTTTTAAGATACCGAGGTATCAAAGTCATAAAAGTCTGTATTACAAATCAATCACATTAGCGTTAGAAACGCTCGGCACACATGTCTGCACTTATGCTAGGTTCACCTTTGGAAATGGAACAGTCTACATGGGCAACTCAGTGCCCTCACTTAGTTTGTAGTACAGTATGTAACTACACACTCACCCTGGAATTAATCGTCCCAATTAAAACCACTGTTCCTCGCAGAGTTAAACAGTAGGGTTAACGACAAGACCCACTGCTACCACAGATCTCTTTAGTTCCTCTACTTGCTTCGCATAGTGGCGAAAGAACACTCTGGAAGACTTCCAGCCAGTGTATGAACGGAGATGTTCAAAATCCATACAATTAAAGAAATTTAAGGAAGAGGCAACTTTCCTCGGATCGTGACCTGCGGGTGTACTGTCAGGATCCGCTCTGCGAATAAAATATGTGATTTTCGCTCTGAGTTGATTCAGAGATAAATTTGAGCCTGATGTTTCTCCCCTGAATAGTTGACCACCCTTGAAGTCTGAAGTTCTATGAAGATAGACCTTTAGCCATTCTACTGGACATAGAGATGCATCTTCTTCCAGAGGGCAGATTCTCCAGGGACCCCACCTGTTGGTGGGTAACTCATTCTTGGCGAGAAACGTAGGATCCGGAAACAGGTTCAGTTCTCCCCCATCCAGGAACTGAACACGACCTGCCTCTCTCGAGAGGGCTACATTCTCACTAACCCTGGCCCCGGACGCGAGTGCAAATAGGAAAATAACTTTTTGTGTCAAATCCTTTAACGCACACTCTTCATTGCTCAACAGAGAAGCGAAATGAAGAACTTTGTCTAAAGACCATGAAATGGCCTTTGGAGGTGCTGAAGGTCTGAGCCTAGCGCAGGCTTTCGGAACTTTATTAAAGAACTCGTTACCTAGGTCGACCTGGAAGGCATATAGAATGGGTCTTGTCAAAGCAGACTTACACGCTGAAATCGTGTTAGCTGCCAATCCTTGACCATGGAGGTGGATGAAGAAAGATAAGCAGAAGTCTGTCGAGATCTCCTGCGGATTCTTCGCCTTGACAAAGGCCATCCATTTTCTCCAAGATGACTCATATTGCCTTCTAGTAGATTTGCACTTATATTCCTCTAGGAAGTCTATGCTGGCTTTCGAAATCCCGAAACGCTTTCTCACCGCTAGGGAGAGAAAATCATGAGCTGCAGGGTCCGGGTTTTCTGTAATGAAGCGCAGACAGTCGACTTCTGGACTCGCTGGGTCAGAACTGGATTTGGTAGCGGTACAAACTTCAGCTGTAGTTCCAATGCCAGGGGGAACCACACGCTGTTCGGCCACTTGTGGGCTACTATTGCCGCTACCCCCTTGAAGGATCTCAGTTTGTTGAGGACCCTCAACAGAAGGCTGTGAGGAGGGAACAGATAAATCCTGGACCCTCTGTTCCAGTTGAGGGACATCACGTCCACTGCTTCCGCTAAGGGGTCCTCGTACGGGGACACGTACAGGGGCAACTTCTTGTTGTCTTTCGTCGCAAAGAGGTCTATCTGCAGTTCTGGGACTTGATTCAGAATGAAGGAGAATGATCCTGCGTCTAAGGACCATTCCATCTCTATAGGTGTGAACCTGGATAGAGCGTCCGCTGTCACATTGCGGACTCCTTGAAGGTGAACTGCCGACAGGTACCACTTCTTCTCTTCCGCCAATCGGAAGATGGCCAACATCACCAGGTTGAGAGGTGGTGACCTCGATCCTTGTTGATTCAAGCATCTCACAACTACCTCGCTGTCCATCACCAACCTTATGTGGATCGAGTGACGCGGGGAAACTTTCTTTAAGGTAAGGAGCACTGCCATAGCTTCTAGAAAGTTTATGTGAAAGGTCTTGAATAGCTTGGACCAAGTCCCCTGGACTTTTTTCCGATGAGAGTGACCTCCTCATCCCTCCCTCGAGGCGTCTGAGTGAATCGTCACCAACGGGGGAGGTGGCTGAAGAAGAACCGACTTCTTTAGATGTCTGGCTTGGGACCAAGGCCTGAGAAGAGTACGTAGCCGAAGCGGAACTGGTCTTCTCAGATCTCTTTGCACGTTTGATGCATAACTTCTCCAAACTCCGGTTGCATCCTTTAGCTGTGCTCTTAGCACTGGGTCTGTCACCGAAGCAAACTGGAGAGAGCTCAGTACCCTCTCCTGTTCGCGTCTTGATATCCTTTCGGAATCTAGAAGTCTCTTGACAGAACCCGCTATCTCCTTCCTTTTCTTCGCCGGGATGGAGAAACGGTGTGACAAAAGGTCCCAGTGGATTCCCAGCCACTGGAACTTTTGAGATGGAGAAAATCGAGACTTTTTTCTGTTGATCTTGAAACCTAGGTACTCTAGGAACTGGATCACTTGACTGGAAGCTTGCAAGCATTCTGTCTCGGATGCTGCCCACACCAACCAGTCGTCCAGGTAGGCTACTACCTGAATTCCCTTTAGGCGTAATTGTTTGAGAGCTACGCTCGCAAGCTTCGTAAAAATCCTTGGGGCTATATTTAGCCCGAATGGCATGGCTCTGAAGGCGTATAGTCTTCGTCGTAGCCTGAACCCTAGGTAGGGGGAGAGTCGACGGTTGATTGGAATGTGCCAATAGGCATCTGACAAGTCTATAGAGACGGAATATGCCCTCTTGGGCAGTAAGGTCCTTATGTGTTGCAGTGTTAGCATCTTGAATTTGCAATACACTATGAACTTGTTGAGTGGCGACAAGTCCAGAATGACTCTGAGCTTTTCCGAGTCTTTCTTGGGAACACAAAACAGCCCCCCTTGGAATTTGATGGACTTCACCTTTCGGATCACATTTTTCTCCAACAGTTCTTGAACGTACTCCTCCATAACGGGGGTGGAGTGTTGGAAAACCCGAAGGCCCGGGGGTGGAGTGCTGTACCAGCTCCAGCCCAGTCCATTCTTGAGTAGGCTGTGGGCCCAGGGATCGAAGGTCCACCGATCCCGAAATTTCAGAAGTCTCCCTCCTACCGGTATCATCCCACTTGGACTGCCGTCCCGAGGTCTTGCCTCCCTGACCACGACCACCCCTGAATCCCCTTCCCCTTGAGGGGCGCCCAGACGAGCCTCTGGCTGCCCCTCTAGGCTTTGCTCGAAAGGAAGTAGACTGCCTTTCGAACGATGGGGTGAATGCCGTGGAATGTGTCGACACGGCCTGGGGTACCCACTGAAAAGTGGTCGGGGTTTGTGCCACGATCTGGGGCACTGGAGGCAATGGCAATTGCAGTTGCTGTTGCTGTCTAAAAGGCTTGGCTGGCCTAGACGGTAGCCTAGTCCTCATAATCTTCCTCTTTGGTTGAGGACCCTCATCCGGGGAAGACTTTCTTTTGATAGCCAGGCCCCACTTCTGGAGAAGGTTTCTATTCTCCAAGGCGGCCTTATCAACTACTTCTTTGACCAAATCGGTAGGGAAAAGGTCTTTGCCCCAAATGTTGGAGGAGATTAGGTGAACACGAACTCCCTACAAGCTCTCCTCGCCTTGACGAAGCCATAAAGGTCCTTCGTCACTGTGGCTAGATGAGTCTTGGCCACCACCATGAACATTTCATGGACCTTGGGGTTACTTGCCATCGTCTCAAGAGTAGTCTGAAGAGACATTGAGGCAGCCAGTCTTTCTTTTGTCTCGAACTCTCTCTGCAAGAGAAAGTCAGACAGCTTAGGGAGGTCCTCGCCGAACTGACGTCCGGCGATATCAGCCTCCAACTTCCCAACTGAGAACGTAAAATGGACGTCCTTCCAGTCTTTGTGGTCCATAGGTAGGGCCAGCGACAAGGGTTTACACTCCTCCAGGGAGGGGCAAGGCTTGTCGGCCTCGACTGCTCTTAGTACAGCCGCAAACCCTTTCTGTAAAAAGGGGAAGGCTCTAGCAGGAGAGGACACAAAGGAAGGGAGCTTCTTGCTCAATGCAGCTACCTTTGAGTTAGAGAAGCCCCTCTCTTTCAACGAGGATGAAAGCAGAGCTTGAGCCTTAGTATGGTCCATCACTATGACCTCCTTCGGCTCTGTCTCCTCCTTTGAAGCTGGTTCCTTCCTCAGCCGGACACATGGTTTAGCATCTGAGCACAAGGGAAGGTCTTTCACATTGAGCGTTTTCTGGGGCCCATGTGATTCTGCAAGGCTCTGCATCCGCAGTTCCATTGCAGCCGCCTTCTCCTGATTCTCCTTCTGCATCTGTTGGATCATTCCAACAATGGAGGAGAGGGCCTGTCCCAGCTCTACTGGGAGACCGGCCGATGTTGAGGGAATAGGCTCCGGAATCTGAACCGGAGTAGCCGACACCTCGTCGACCTCTTCCTCTACAACGTCTGGGGCTTGAACTTCACCCTGGGCTTCTGCCAGGAGGTCTTCCTCCAGACGCTCGTCCACGACAGATATCCTGTCATCTAACTGGATGTCTTGCATAGCGACCGAGACTTCAGGATCCACCTGGATCTGAACTTGGGGGATCTCCTCTTGAGGCTGGGGAATCACTGCATCAGCTGATGCCTTAGGGAAAAGATACGCCCTCATCTTCTCACTTGGAAGATAAGGTCCAGAGGTGTTCTTCTGGAAGCCCCTTACCCAGGTACGAAGCTTCTCCCTTGCTATATCCCTTGATTCCGCCATCCTAGGGGAATCAAAGGCCTCCGTAATTAGATTAATGCACACAGTACATACCTGCGGGTCCCAATACCGGATATCACCCTTGGAGACAGCGCATACTGCGTGTCTCCTACCAAACTCATGTCCGCAGAGGCTCTTGCTGCGGACGTTGCAGAAGACACTTCCGCACTTCGGAGGGTCCTTCTGTAAAGAGAAGAAATTTCCATGAGTATCAAGTGAACTATGTATCACTGGATATGCATAGTATAGCATAACAATACAGAAAGGAAAGACACACACTTGTGTTTCCCTCACAACCCATTGTTGCAGCCTTCCAGATAATAAAATCAAATGGTTAATCTCTTCTAGAGTAACCAATGCAAAGTTTCCAGAGGAAAAAGGTGGAGCTCACACCTAAGCAATGATTTTAAAATCCTGGATAATAGACAGGAAAGAACTCACTTTCCTATCTGTAGGGCAACAGCAAAGGACTTGTGCAAGAAAACACAAAAGTGTTAGAACACACAGTGCTGTACCAAAACCCATACTATAGTTTTCTTCTTACAGTATATGTTATACTGAAGAATACTGGTACAGTATAGGAGGTTACGTGCCGGCCGGCACACACCATAACTAGCTTTAAAGTATACTACTTAACAGCTATAAGGCGGCAGAACACTGGTTCAAATGCATGTGCCGGCCGGCAGTAAGTGCCGGACGGCAACAGCCAATGCCGGCCGGCAACAGCCAATGCCGGCCGGCAACAGCCAATGCCGGCAACTACACAAGGTAGTACCCAGCTGCCGGCCACACTCTTGGTGACCGGCAGACAAGGGCTGACATTAGCCGGCCGGCAAAGGTACAGGACCGATGCCAGCCGGCAGCAAAAGAACCAGAGGACTACAACCGCCCGGCTGCCGGCCTCATAGGCCGGCAGCCGGGTCGGGTACAGCACTAGAAGAAAAACAGAATGGATGCCGGGATAAGAGTGTACACTACCTCCAAGCCCGGCAATCCGAAAGAGTGCAAATAAGGAAGGGGAGAATCTAATTCAGGCTTGCTGACCAATGCCGTCTGACTCTGCAGGCCGGCATGGATGAGGGACCAAGGGAGGTCCGGGCAGCACTCAAAGCAGAGGACCCTTGCTGGCCGGCAGCTCTGCCGGCCGGCAAGGGACTGAGTCAATTCCACATCCTAACCTATTCTAGGTCCAGATGTAGAATGACGTACAGTACTGTAATGGCTAGGCCATTACGGAGATAGAGGGGGAAGGGACAAAAGAGGGTCTTACCAACCTTGCTTTAGTGACGGATCACCCGCAGCCAAGAAACTCATCTTAGCCTAAGGGAGATCCAAGGGGGGAGGCCAGCAATACTTGCCAGCTCCCAGAGCACCAAAGCAAGGAAGGTGTTGCTACTCCCAGGTAAAGAAACTTATCCTCCCCCGAGAACAGCAACAAGGACTAGTCTGGTAGAT
>NC_090725.1:225072673-225077673 GCF_036898095.1 Palaemon carinicauda | reverse complement strand
CAATAGTACCTCTTTGCAATCTATTTCTTAAAAATTCAATAATGATGCTAAGAAAATACCTACCTACTCTCAACAGTTTGAGTTTAAGGATAACTCACCATTTATGTTCCTGGGTTGCATCAGAAAGGGATTTTTTTCTTATGGTGAAATTGTATTCCTTTTCAGGTGAGGCATAAATCTCTGAGCAACAGCTCTTAGGTGAGTATAGTACTCTGTTGTTTGGAGAGAAAATAGTATAGGAAAGAACGGGAGATATCAATTTTTTTTTTTGATAATCAAAGAAGTAGTGATATGAATTTATGTCCTATGATGTTTGGATATGACAATGCCAGTTGCTGGTTGTTACTAGTAAAAGAGTTTCATAGCCTTTGATAACGAAGAAAGTTAGAAAGTAGATGAGGGTTCCATTTTCACAGTTAAACAAGTTACTCTCAATAAATCTCTAATCCCGGCATTTGTTTGTAAAAGGTAAGGTGCGTTCACTGAAATTTGTTAAAAAAAATACTTCAACTCAAAATATAACTAATCTCTAATCTACTTCTCGTAACAAGTTGTCAATGCTTTGAAATACAATTTTTATTAAATATGAGATTACTGTGCTTAACTAGCATGTTTTATTCAGGGATTGGCTACTTCAAGCAGTTTCCAAATCTTAATCATCCGGGCAACTAAAAAATCTGGAAACCAGAAAGGTTGTATAAAGTACTACTTCTTAATAAAAATTCACAGAATTACAATGGCTGCTTAAACTACGGGACTCACTAATTGATATACGAGGAGAGACAAGTTTCATTGAAACAGTCTTTAAAGAATTCTTCTCAGGTTGGAATCTCACTGACTATCTGAAACGAATAAAGATTTATCCTCAACTTCTCTCTCTCTCTCTCTCTCTCTCTCTCTCTCTCTCTCTCTCTCTCTCTCTCTCTCTCTCTCTCTCTCTCTCTCTCTTAAAAGAAATGCTTTTATAATGGAATAATAAATTTATTCTATAGGATAATATTCTATTACAAAAAAAACATAATGAAAGAACAAAACGTAACCATATTACCCTACAAATTAGAAATCACTCGGCATAAAAAAGTTTCGCTTGAGAGAAATATAATAATAAAAGTTATTTTCATGTGTCAAAGGATGTAAGATAATTGTTTTAGGAATCTACAAATTTTATTTCTGCGCAGAAAGAAAAAAATATTAATTGTCTATCGAAGTCCTGAAGCTACGAGTCGAAAATATATTTTCACGTGTGACCATAAAATTCAACTGTCGTAACAGCATTATATTCTAATTAAATGCTGCGTTCATATGCAAGTACATACACATGCGTGTATTTTATCAATACGTATTCATATATATATATATATATATATATATATATATATATATATATATATATATATTTATCTATCTATCTATCTATCTATCTACCTATCTATCTATATATATGTATATATATTCATATATATATATATATATATATATATGTATATATATATATATATATATATATATATATATATATATATATATATATATATATATTCATATGATACGTACACACATACACAGACACAGGCAGACACACACACAAATATATGTATATACTGTATATTGTATATATGTCCTTGTATGTCTATATATTTATGTGTCACTGGAATACCTGTTCACTATATAATGTTTATTGTAAAAGAAATATAATGGAAAGTAACTGAATTAAATCATAAATTTTCTATTCAAATGCTTTATGTCTAGTGTGTAATTTTCGTCAATGGTTACATTCAATTGTTTTAACTCGCATTCATTTATCTATATCGCAGTTTTCCTTAGTTCTATAGTCAGCAAATGTCATGAAGATTTAAGAGAAAGGAAGGATATACATCACTTTCTAACGCCTCGCTCATAGCCATTCAAATCTTATCCTTGCGTTCTGAACTGGAAATTTTTTCTTCACTGAAGAGATTAATTACTGCTTAGGCTACTTTTCACTTGGTAAGGGTGGAAAAGACTCTTCTAGGAGAAGGATACTCCAACATGAAATCAATGTTCTTTAACCTTGGGTAGTACTGTAGCCTCTGTACTCTGGTTTTCCACTGTCTTAGGTTAAAATTCTCTTGCTTGAGGTACACCCTGGCACAATATTTTCTCTGTTACCTTATTTTCTTTACTCATTGTGCTATTTTCCTTGTTAGAGGCTTTTGGGCTTATAGTATCCTACATTTCCAACTAGGGTTATAGTTCAGCTAGTAATAATGATAATATTCTCCACTTAAATTAGACCAAGCGAGAGAAGGAGCACATGCTGAGAACAGCGTGGAACCTGAGGGCAGATGAGGCCACACTTGAGGCCCAGAAGTTGGCGGCTCTGTCAAAGAGGCTTCCCTCTAGAACAGTGATTCCCATTATTGTTTGCCCTATGCACCCCTTTCACCATATGTTATATCATCAATCTTATCTCCTTTCCAAGATTGGCTGCCTCAAAAAGGGCATTCCAAATAGTATGTATACTGTATAATACAAAAAAGAACTTTTATTTTTTTTTCATAGTAGTACATTTATGTTAATAACTTGGTTTATTTTTATAACGGAATTTTGCAATTTAAATACAAATTGAAAATATTGAGGGATATATAAAACTTGAATAAAAGTAGACTAGTATTTTATATTAACAATGAATTACTTAACAGACGAAACTGGAGCTAGTGCAATAAACAAAAAGTTCTCTAGGACACCACGATATTGTAAATTTGTAATTAATTCTATTCAGAAGACGATTACACTCAATAATTCACAAAGATATGTCACACAAACGGAAGCAATACACTGATAGCACTTCCTGCCATTTTGGGTAGGAATTGCATATCAAAGGGCAAAATTCTGTGATTGATTTCTCATCGAACACATCTCTTGTATCCGAATCAGTTATAAGCTCCAGAAATTCATCCTGGCAATCATCAGAAACTTTTTTAACTGACTACGAGTAAATCCCACTCACTATTACTGAGTTCATGACAATATCAGTTAAATGTATTTCCTAGTGCTATCAAATACCGCAAAATTTACAAGAACGGATGACATTTTCTCAAATGTTGCTACCTTTTTTACATTGACATTTCTCTTCCAATTTTCCAGCTTGCTCATGAAAGCTTTGTTTGTATTCCTTCCTTGTATCTGAAGAATCTGTTTATTCAGCAGATAAAAAATATCAACCAAATCGGCAAGAAGCACGATCCATTCCTCAATATTCAGCCATGCATATATTACATCTTATCCTGAACTTAAAAAAAAAAAAAAAAAAAAAAAAAAAAAAAAATCAGCCCATTTCTGAGTCCAAATATTCGCTCACATTTCCTCTTGACAGTGCGGAAAAGAAACAAATGATGGGCTGCATTCGTGTCGGCACATAAGTTCTTGAAAGATCTGGAGTTGATAGTTCCTACTTTGACATAATTCACAATTTGAATCGTTTAACCCAAAACCTCCCTTAGTGTTTTTGAGTCAAGTGCCTGACGATTGATCATAAAAAGAATGCCTTCTATCAGTAGAGCTCGCTAATAAAATTGTATAAATAAACATTACGACCTCTTTTGAAATTAGAGTGAGCTAATAAATCCGTCCATCTTTAATAATGATGACCAAACCCTTTAATTGGCATTAAGTAACAAGTGGTTGCCAGTTCGGGGACAAGGCAGTCAAACTTGCTGATGGTCTCGAGCCTGGATAAATAAATGGGGGAGAGTTTCTGCCTGGTCTCGGCAACCGAGTGTGAAAACAGTGGGATAATCCAAATAATGAATCTCGAATCAACAATGGAATACAATACCTTTTCCCAAGGAAACTCCGGTATTCTGCATCCCCATTCCAGACTATTTGTTGGCCTTTCTACTCCATTCATGATGATGGATGAAAATTCATATTCAGTATATGAACGATGGTACTTTTATTTTTGATACTCGTGCTGGGCTTCAAGTTCTGAAACTTAAAGCAAAGGAAAAGTAAAAACTATAAATAGATATTTTCACAGATAAAAATGGTACATCGAGAAAATAATAATAATAAAAAAATACATACATTTACGGTATTTTTTGTAATAAAGGCACATCAGCCTCCATTGATCCAAGTGTGTAAACTATACATATATTGGAGATTCTGATCAACCTTAACACTACAGAAACTAGACTAGAGAATCAGTCACTAATGTGAGTGCAAGCCCAACAAAATACTCACAAAAAAGGTGGCTAAATAAAAAAAAGAAAGAGCGAACATAAGTGATAAGTGAAGTTAAGACCAATCGAACTTTAAAGCACTGAAGCATAAGTCATATGTTATCTGTGAAAGCGGTCCTGGTAGCAGTTTTCCAGATTCTGACTCTAAAATATTGCGTTCCTTGGTCACTCCCCCCACCACCCAGGAATCATGTGGTTACTTTGCCCCTCGCAGCCAATATGTGTGCATAAGTGTGTTATTTTAATTATCTAATTACTCTCTAAGGTAAACTGTTCTTTGCTCCCTTTGGCTTACTTCAATTGCAACTTGATATTATCTCATTGCTCGGCTGTTCTGGTGAACGGTATATTTGGGCTACGATCACTACCCAAGTTGGCCAGTAAACCTGCATTCATCCATCTCATGGATTATTTTCCTCTTTTCTCACGCAGAGGTAGCACAGACTGTGATATCCTGGCTGTCATCGTGCATTGAACACAAGGGTTCCTAGCTGGTAGGTGGAGTGGAAAATTTCTGGGACATAAGTCGGAATAATTGGGCCCGGTAAAGGTACGTAGAGTCGCTTCATTGAATGATAGCGGGGTGTAAGGGAAGGCGGTATTCATCACAGGAGGCTAGATCTAGGTCTCTAGGACTCGGCTCAGGGTGCTCAAAGGTAATAGAAATATCAATATTCTAACAGTTTGAGTTTGCTAATCTGTGGTCCCTAAATCGCCCCCCAAAAACTGGAAATTCTTCCCATGGTGGGAAGGAATTCCACCCTGGTTGACAACTCTTAT
>NC_090725.1:225040173-225067673 GCF_036898095.1 Palaemon carinicauda | reverse complement strand
CAGCATGAGGAAGGGCAGTGAATGGTGGAATGAAGGAGTGAAGGTAAAAGTGGAAGAGAAAAAGAGGGCTTTTGAAGAATGGCTGCAGAGTAATAGTGAAGAGAAGTATGAAAGATATAGAGAGAAGAATGTTTAAGTAAAGCACAAGGTAAGTGAGGCAAAGAGGGCAGCTGACCTGAGGTGGGGTCAGGGATTGGGTCATTCATATGAAGAGAATAAGAAGAAGTTTTGGAAAGAAGTGAAGAGAGTAAGGAAGGCTGGTTCAAGAATTGAAGAGACAGTGAAAGATGGAAATGGAAGGTTGTTAAAAGGAGAGGAGGCAAGGAAAAGATGGGCGGAATATTTTGAAAGTTTACTGAATGTTGAGGATAAGAGGGAGGCAGATGTAATTGCTGTTGCAGGTGTTGAGGTGCCGGTGATGGGAGATGAGAATGAGAGAGAGATTACAAGAGAGGAAGTGAGGAGAGCACTAGATGAAACGAGAGTAGGATAAGCATCTGGTATGGATGGTGTGAGAGCTAAGATGTTGAAGGAAAGGGGTGTGACTGTACTTGAATGGTTGGTGAGATTGTTTAATATGTGTTTTGTGTTGTCAATGGTACCAGTAGATTGGGTTAGTGCGTGTATTGTACCACTATATAAGGGTAAGGGAGATGTGCATGAGTGTTGTAATTCAAGGGATATTAGTTTGTTGAGTGTAGTTGGAAAAGTGTATGGTAGAGTATTGATTAATAAGATTAAGGATAAAACAGAGAATGCAATCTTAGAAGTACAGTGTGGTTTTAGAAGAGGTAGGGGTTGTATGAATCAGATTTTTACAGTTAAGCAGATATGCCAGAAATATTTAGCAAAAGGTAAGGTGCATGTTGCATTTAGGGATCTGGAGAAAGCGTATGATAGACTTGATAGGGAGGCAATGTGGAATATGATGAGGTTATATGGAATTGGTGGAAGGTTGTTGCAAGCAGTGAAAAGTTTCCACAAAGGCAGTAAAGGATGTGTTAGGATAGGAAATGAAGTGAGCGATTGGTTTCCAGTGAGAGTGGGGCTGAGACAGGGATGTGTGATGTTGCTGTGGTTGTTTAACTTGTATGTTGATGGAGTGGTGAGAGAGGTGAATGCTCGAGTGTTCGGACGAGGATTGAAACTGGTAGACGAGAATGACCATGAATGGGAGGGAAATCAGTTGTTGTTTGCAGATGATACTGTACTGGTTGCAGACGCGGAAGAGAAGCTTGGCCGATTAATGGCAGAATTTGGAAGGGTGTGTGAGAGAAGGAAGTTGAGAGTTAATATGGGTAAGACTAAGGTTATGAGATGTACGAGACGGGAAGGTGGTGCGAGGTTGAATGTCATGTTGAATGGAGAGTTATTTGAGGATATGAATCAGTTCAAGTACTTGGAGTCTGTTGTTGCAGCAAATGGTGGAGTGGAAGCAGATGTACGCGAAAGAGTGAATGAAGGATGCAAAGTGTTTGGGGCAGTTAAGGGAGTAGTAAAAAATAGAGGGTTGGACATGAAAGCAAAGAGAGTTCTGTATGAGAAAGTGATTGTACCGACTGTGATGTATGGAATGGAGTTGTGGGGAATGAAAGTGACGGAGAGACAGAAATTGAATGTGTTTGAGATGAAGTGTCTAAGGAGTATGGCTGGTGTATTTCGAGTAGATAGGGTTAGGAACGAAGTAGTGAGGTCGAGAACGGGTGTAAGAAATGAGTTAGCAGCTAGAGTGGATATGAATGTGTTGAGGTGGTTTGGCCATGTTGTGAGAATGGAAAATGGCTGTCTGCTAAAGGTAATGAATGCATGAGTTGATGGGAGAAGTACAAGAGAAAGGCCAAGGTTTGGGTCAATGGATGGAGGGAAGGAAGCTCTGGGTGATAGGAGGATAGATGGGAGAGAGGCAAGAGAGCGTGCTAGAAATAGGAATGAATGTTGAGCGATTGTGACGCAGTTCTAGTAGGCCCTGGTGCTTCCTCCGGTGCCTTAGATGACCGCGGAGGTAGCAGCAGTAGGGTATTCAGCGTTATGAAGTTTCATCTGTGGTGGATAACGGGGGAAGGTGGGCTGTGGCACCTTAGCAGTACCAACCGAACTCGGTTGAGTCCTTTGTCAGGCTGGGAGGAACGTAGAGAGGAGAGGTCCCCTTTTTTGTTTCATTTGTTTGATGTTGGCTACCCCCCAAAATTGGGGGGAGTGCCTTGGTATATGTATGTGTATGTAGTATAGTACGCACATGGGGAAGTCCTAAATATGTCTTTAATTTTATTTCTTACAAATAAATCGATTTTTGTATTTCTTTAGAAAAAATCAGGAGTTTTTTCCATCGTGCATTTCACACATAAAACTCATTGGAAGCGTGTTGAATCTTCTACATCCACAACATAATAATTCACCACTATCTTACACACCCGTATACTTCTTTTCTAATAGTCCTCAAAGTAACCATCAAGGCCTTTCTCTCCTCCTAGCAGATATGAATTATATACTCTATTCACTAACCTATTGTCGTTCATGCTTTCCAAATAACTCAATGACCTCAAAATACTCTGATCCTTTTACCATATTTAAAAATCCCTGTATCTCTTACTGTATCACTGATTCATATATCATTTATACCATGCAAAAAGTTCACCTCAACTGCTTCAACTTTTGATCTTTCATTTGTATACAACATCCTCACTTCAATTTCATAAACAAGAGTTGGATCAACAACCTCTTCACACATTCCCCCCTTGGTCTTTACATATAACTCAAATCTCTTATCAATATTTCGTACAGATCTTGCTATGTTTTTTGCTTTTTTTTCTCAATTACACTTATTGCTTATATTTACATTAAGCCTTCAACACTTACATAGAGTTTTAAGTTTTTTCTCCATATTTTGCAGTTTCTTTTCATTGGCCTCAGTCAGCACTGTATTATAAGTAAACGTCAGCCATTCTGCATCACATTCATAACTTATTTATTACTCCAGAGCTTTGGACCTACAACCAATGTCTATTCTCTGACCTCCTGCATCACTCCATTCATAGCGAAATTGAACACCCAAAGGGATATTACAAATCCTTGTCTCAGGCCCAATTTCCCACTATATCAGTCACTCTCTTGCCTACGTATCCTAAAATACTTCACTTCCATTCTAAAGAAAATGTTAATTGCTCTCTAGAACCTATTACCAACATTATACATTCTTAGTGCCCTTCACATTGCCTCTCTATCATAAGCTTTTCTTAAGTCCATTTATGGCAAATCAAGCTACATTCACTTTCTTTCAGATTTCATGCATAACTTTCATATCCCTATAAATGTATCCCCAAAAAACTTTGTTGTCTAATCATAGGCTGTTATTGCCATTATGAATTCGTTAGTCACCCGATTTACTTTTCTAATCAAAATCCTACCATACACCTTCTTTGGTATACTAAGTTGCCTTTATCACTTTATCTCTATCCATAGAAAAATTAGTATTCCATCGTTTCCTTTGGGATATTTCATTAGGACAAATGTACTATCTCCCACATTCTAGAGTGTCTTGCTTGTAACCCCATTAATTTCTGGAGTCTTCACTTCTTGTACCTTCTAATTGTCTTCCTTAACATCCTCAATAATGAATTAAACAAGCATTCTTAGCCTTATACTAATCCTTTCAAGCCTTGCACCACTCACCTTGGCCTCTCTTTTTCTTCAATATTCAACAAATCTTCAAAATACTCACTCTCAGCCCTGGAGAGACTTCATGTTCGACAGCATCTCTGAGATCCACTTGGTCATTATTGTTTCTCTCTCCATGTACTTCCTAGTAGTTATTTTTTTTTTTTCATTTGAAATTTTCCTGGAAGTTCCTAGTCTCCTTCTCCTGTCTATGCTTGTTTTCTCCTTCAAATTATTCTTGACTACCTTATCCATTCTATTGCATGAACGCTTCTGCTCTTCTATTATGTAACGGCACCTTGGATAGTCCCACATTTTCCTTCCCCATACATTTTATCTCTTCATTCTCCCACTATTTGAATGACCTCTTCCTACCCTCTTATTTCCAGAAGCATTTCATGTTGACTTCATAATCCTTTCATGGAATTTAACAAAATTCAACATCTAGTACTTTCCCCTCTCTCTATTCAACACTAACCTACACTTCACCATTTCGCCTTAAGTTCTGAGCAATTACTGTTTATTTAACCAGCAATATTTGATCATATCTACGTACATCAGCTGCTCGCCTTCCCTCAACAGCGACCATATATGCATTTATACACGTACACACATTATATATATATATATATATATATATATATATATATATATATATATATATATGTAATAGTTAGAATAGTAATATTACATGTTTAAAACAAATGACGTAATATGTCATGTTGGTTGGAAGAGCTAACCCTGAGATTTGCTGTAGTCATTCAAATTGTAAACAGGATGTATAATGCAAAGACCGCAAATTGACATTCTTTCTTAACGTCAACACATTGTCTCCTCGTGTGAAAGTTTGTGACGTCACCGGATGCAGGTGTCTTCCGATTCCGTCACTTGGCTAAATTAAAGCAAGCATACGATATTTGTGATATCGGTAATTTATTCAGTTCATATCTAAACTTCACCAGAATTGGTCATGTGGACCAACACAGCTTCCTCCAGTGATGGAGATGTTTAACTCTGTTGTTTATTAAAAATAAAACTTAAAAACCATTAAGATGTATTCAGTAAACCATTTAAATACATCTGAAAACAACTCATACTCAAATGTGTGCTTAAGACAGTAGCACACCAATAAATGGTGGCAGCGGTTAAACTCTAAGACAGCGGTTAAACTCTAAGACAGCGATTAAACTCTAAGAATTAGAGAAATATCTTCAAGACTTCAAAATAAATAGCTGTAAAACCAGAGAAATATCTTCAAGACTTCAACATAAAAGCTGTAAAACCAGAGAATGATCTTCAAGACTTCAAAAATAAAAGCTGTAATACCTGATAAAGATCTTCAAGAACTCAAAACTATCTACAAGAATCTACAATTTTGACTAAGTCCAACGGACAAGCTAACATCAACATATGTTAGTATACAACTTGAATCTTCAATCAACATCCTAGGAAACCCAAGGACTGGCGTTCAACAATTGCAAGACATATCCAGGAAGAACTACATTCAACAAGAAACTAGGACGAGACATCGCTAACAAAACATCAAGAGAGAGAGAGAGAGAGAGAGGACGTGTCGACTTCATATAAAGCTAAGTACAGAGATTTTGTATTCATTTCAGTTTGGGCAGTGAAGTGTAGTTATCACAAGTCGTTAGTCAATTATTACTGGGGTGAGTGAATTCCTAAACTTTGTTATAAGAAACTCCGAATTCTCATTTAGAATTTTTCTTTCTTTGTGCTAATTCCTTTTTCTTTCATAAACTCTTGGGGGGAAATGTATTGGGATTAGTAACATTGTTGGGGGAATTTTATTATACATATGCGTTTACGCAGTGGGTGTCTGTACTCATATAGATATTTTGATAGGATTGAAAGGGGTCAAAGAGATAGAAAAAAAAAATACAGCAGTCATGGCTCCTCCTGTCAGCCCTACCCCTGGACCTAGTGGTGTAGGCCAGGCTAATCCTCCTCCAATTGTGACGCTTGTAAATGCCAGGTCAGCAATCCTTCCTTTTCAAGGCCGTGTCAACGGGTTCTTGCCACAAAATGTGGAGTCATGGATTTCATCCGTTGATGCCCATTTAAATGCCAAACAAATCGTAGATCCTTTTGTACAATTACAAGAAGCTAAAAGTTTTATAGATTTTTCTAAGGGGGATGCGAGTGCGTATTTAAGAGGTGTTTCATTTCAGGAAGCAGTTACTTGGGATGATTTCAAAGTTAGGTTACGTGCGATTTATGGGGGTGAGGAAGCTTTGGATGTAGTGTTAACGTTACGAAATACACTTAATCAAGCCACTATGAATCGGCTTAATGTTGTTGAGAGAGCAGCTCTCATAGCTGATAGGCTTAACGAATATCAGGACATTTTAGGTAATTCCACTTGGGTTACTAACGATAATATCTCCGTGAAAGATTTTTTACGATTAATGTATTTAACTTGCATGACACTTATGTTGCCTGAAGCTTTAGTGCGGTGCTTTGATAAGAAGTTAATGCCTGCAAGTACGGAATTGGATGTCTATAAACAGATAAAGAAACACATGTCCAAGTGTCCAGATCTCGATCCCGTGTTAACTCAAGTTTTTGCTAAGAATGAAACAAAACCACAAACAGTGAACGTAATTAACAATCCAGTAGCGGGAGTGACGTGTTACAACTGCAAACGTCAAGGTCACATAAGCGCAGACTGTAGAACGAAATTTTGTTCAGTTCACAACACAGCATCACATTCTTATAGTCAATGTTACGCGCGTAAGACACAACAATATCCTAGAAATACACAGTCAATTCCACAGTCAGTTCCATATGGAAATAAAAAGAAAAATCCTCATTTTAACAATAAGAAGAAACAACAAAATGTCAATGCAGTTCAGAGTCCGAAACAAACAAACACTTCTTCAAATATCGCTGAGCCTGGGCCGTCAAACCAGACCTCGCAAAGTCAGCCTAATTTTCAGAATGTGCAGAGCAAAGCAAATACCACATAGTTAACTCTAGAGGGGAAGAGAGTGATGTTGGGTCAAGGTCATTTATGTCAACATCAATAGTATTGAATAATCAATTTAATGTTTTATCAGATAATTGTGAGACAATAGATTTTCCTATGAAACACACGGCCGAATTAAGTAAAACAGTGCATGCTCCCGTAGATTTGCAACGAATTCATACAATAATAAGCCAAAATGAGTTACGGCCAACCTTATATGCTGTAAATTTAGAACACAAATCCTTTACGTTATTTTTTGACTCTGGTAGTCCACGTAATATTATGGATTTGAAGACGCATCATTTGTTGTTTTCGAACTTTCCGATTGAAAAATCAGGAATCAGACTTTCAGGTATAGGAAATAATGAATTAAACGTCATAGGCATAACTCATATTCAGTTCAGAGTCGGTAATCGCACGTTTGCCGATACATTTGTTGTTGTGAAAAACATTAATATGTATCCAGCTGTAATTATAGGATACCCATCTATGGGAAATCAAAACATTATCTTAGCCCCTGCCAAGCACGGCGTGTATATCAAAGGGAAATTCTATAAGTCTTATGATACTTTAAAGTCAGTTTTGGATAAAAAGGAGACGACAAATGTAACCGTAACGTACGTTGAAGAACCAATAACTTGTCTCACTAATAAAGAAATAATATACGCGACCCAGCAGAATTCTTGTTTACCCGTAATATCATCTTGCACGCAATATATCGAACCAAACATACCTTCGAATTTAATAGTGCAAATAAAGAAAACACTACCGGGATCTGAAATATTAATCCTTTCCGATACTTTGAAAACTAACGGATTGTCTGTCACACAAGCTATTTATACAGTAGGCTCACATCAGCAATGTAATATCGAAGTCTGTAATCATTTAAATAACACTTTAGTAATTCACAAAAATCAACATATCTTGGATGTAGAAGTTTATAAACATCGTATTCTTACCGTTGCTGAAATCAATCACTCTCAATCAGTTGCGGATGAATCCCTTTTGCGATCTATTAAAAATAAAATCAGTAAGGACATTCAAGACGAAGAAATTCAGCAGAAAATTTTTGAACTTTTAACTAAATATACAGATGTCTTTTCCACTACGGATGGATCCTTAGGAAAAACAGATGTGATCGAGCATCAAATAAGGTTAAAAGACAAGAAAAAAATTATATATGTACCCTCGTACAGACTCCCTATGAAATTCCAGAATGAAATAAATGATGAAGTAGGTAAAATGTTAGAGGAAGGAGTCATTAGAAAATCAAATAGCCCTTATAATTTTCCTTTAATAGTTGTACCGAAAAAAGATCGAACATGGCGTATCTGCGTCGACTTTCGTCGTCTAAACGAGGAAACGATCCCTGATCAATTCCCAGTGCCATGTACTGACGATATTTTGTCTTTGTTAGGTCAGAATAAATATTTTACCAGTTTGGACTTACTTAAAGGCTTTCACCAGATATCATTAGAAGAAGATAATATCCCATACACAGCCTTCAGCACAGCCAGGGGACATTATGAATTTTTACGGATGCCTTTTGGTTTACGTTGTGCTCCTATAACATTTACAAGAATGATTAACATAGTGTTTGGAGACTTGTTAGGGGATATATTGCATGCCTATATGGATGATCTTGTAATCTTTTCCAACACCTTAGAAGAACATCTACGTAAGTTAGAACTAGTACTACAGAGATTAAGACAACATAACTTAAGGGTAAAGATTAGTAAGTGTGAGTTTTTCAAAACAGAATTAATATATTTGGGTTTCATGGTGTCAAGCCAAGGTCTTAAAGTAGTCCATGATAAGGTGTCGGCTATACGTAATTTTCCCATACCTACTAATGCCAAGGGAATACAGCAATTTCTGGGTTGTAGTGGATATTACAGGCGTTTTATACGCAACTATTCAATAATAGCCGCTCCTTTAACTGATCTTACGAAGAAGGGCGTAGATTTCATATGGTCTGAGCAACATCAACAGGCGTTTAATACTTTGAAAGATGAACTGTGTAGTTCTCCTATCTTAAAATTTCCTGACTTCGGTAAGGAATTCTTCATTGCAACAGACGCCTCAGACTTAGGAGTAGGAGGGGTATTGCTTCAGCAATATGATAAACAGTTTTTCCCGATAGCTTTCTATTCTCGAAAATTGAGAACTTCCGAAAGTAAGTATGCAGTAATAGACAAGGAAGGACTAGCTATTGTTAATTCGCTAGTGCATTTTAAGTTCATAATTTACGGTTATCCCGTTAAGGTTCTTACTGACCATAAACCACTAACAGAGTTCTTTAAAGGCTTCAATCACAGCCCTAAACGAACTCGGTGGCATTTAATCATTCAAGATTTTGGCGCAAGAATCGGGTATTTACCTGGGAAAGCAAATATCATTGCCGATGCATTATCACGCAACCCCGTGTCATCTTGCACGGAGTCTTTAGCTGAATTAATAGATATATCAACATCCATGCCTATTGTAAAAACAATATCTGAACAAGAAGATTTAGGCTGGAGTGCTGAATTGTTACAGACTGAGCAAAGAAAAGATCAGAAAATAGAAACAATTATAAATGCTTTGAAAGGCAATCATAAAGAAAAAGAATATATAAAGTATAAGCAGCAGAATTATATAATCAAAGATAATATTCTGTGTAGGACTGTGACAAGGAAAACCCGCAATACACCACATGTAACTAACGACCAGGTAGTAGTACCAATCTCACTTATTTCCACTGTCCTGAATTGGTTGCATTCAAATCCATTACATGGACACCCTGGGTTCTCATTAATGTCACAGAAAGCCAAATCATTGTTTTATTGGCATACAATGCTTACAGATATAAAAAGACACATAGCTAATTGTCGCACATGTCAGGAAAACAAAGGGCATACGAAAACACCTGTCAGCTTAGGACCTTATCCTGTTCCCAATCAACCCTTTGAAAGAATACATTTAGATTTGTTAACAGGATTTTACGAGTCAGACAGAGGAAATAAGCACCTCTTAGTAATTATAGATGCTTTAACTCGATATACAGAACTAATAGCGCTTAAAACTTAAACTGCGATTGAATGGGCTAGGAAGTTTTACGAGTGTTACATTTGTAAACATGGAATTCCACACATGATAATCTCAGACTCGGGTGGTGAATTTAATAATCACTTTCTTACCTCATTGTGTGAATTCCTCAAAATAAAGAAGATTAATACCATGATATATCACCCAGAGTCGAATGGGCTAGTGGAAAGAGCAAATAGGAAGATATTAAATATATTGAGGGTAACACTAGGGGGATCAGACCCCAACTGGGATATTGCAATACCGGCGGCACTGAGTACTCTGAATCATTCATATCATATATCAATTAAAATGTCACCGCATGAAGCATTGTATGGTACCCCAGTTAGAACACCTTTCCATGTATTAACGCCTACAACTAATCTATCAAATCCTTTAAAAGAATGTATAAATGCAAGTATAAGTCGATATGATATCCTTCGAAAGAATTTAGAAGAATCACAAATCATAATGAAAAGGAATCATGATAAAATAGCGAAACCAACTAAAACATATAACGTGGGTGATAACATCTATATTCAAATCAATGTCAGAAAAGGGCTCAACTATAAACTAACACCTAAGTTTGAAGGCCCATTTAACATTTTGGAAACATTAACGGCCAATAGGTTTAGAATTCAAAACGTAGCCCAACCCACGGATGAGAGAATAGTACCATTGTCTCACATAAGAAATTAAAAAGAAAAGAGAGGAAAAGAGGTGAGGAAAAATTTTATTTTGTGTGACTAAAAGTTTTCTTTTTAATACAGGAGTAATTACACATATTTTTTCTCGTTACAGGTTTCCAAGATGAATTTTTTGTTGTTGGGAGTGATATTGTTCGCTCAGACATTTTTCTCGTATGGGATGAGTTCTAAGACTAAGAATATATATTTTAAATATGGCAATATAGTTGAAAGACAAGAAGACATTTTTATTACATCAACCAACGTAATTGTCGAAGTGCATATGCAAGCAATTTTTCTTCAAGAGAATGATGTCACTAGCTTAAGAACCGCCATTTCAAGGTTTTCTGCATCATTGGATGAGTTGCATAGGAGACATTTTCATTTGACTACTAAGAGTTTGCTTGGATCAACATTAAAAGTTGCAGAGATGCTATCTGATGACTTGAAAAATAAGACTGGCGAGACAGGATCTTTGGCTTATGACCTTTTGATGTGGACTGTAGGACACGAACATAAAGAAAGACGGAATCCGTTCATTTATGCTGCATTAAGCATCTTTGGGTCTGTTGCAAGTTTAGGTTTAGGACTTTCCAATCGTCTTAAAATTAGTAATCAAAATAAGAAAATTGAGTTCTTGACTCATAAAGATGAATTGATTATGTCAGAACTAAGGGATCAGTTAGCTTCAATCAATAAAATTATGGATTTGTTAAATGAACATTCAGATAATATCGTTCAAATTATGGAAGTACAGGATTTGTTGGCAACATTAACGTATTATGTTTCAAAGATAGATCACATACATAACAGAATTGCACATTTCATTGAGAAATCCAAGGAATATGTAGAAGCTATCACGTTAGCAACTAAAGGTGTATTGTCGCCCCATTTGTTGCCTATACGTTACTTAAAATTAGTTCTGGAGAACGGAAGGGATAAACTAGGCTATGTTCCTTTGTTAGACGAACATAGGTTAGAATTTTATTACAGCCTAATTACAGTAAACGTAGATAATAACAAGATTAGGATTACAATTCCCTTTGATTCTTCTGATGCCTGGCAATCTTACAGGATATCACCATTTCCGACTTTCATGACGAATCACTCAAATCCAGTAATATCCAGTTTGACAGGACACGTATTGATTTCCCCAGACAAGGAAACATATACGGTCATTAAAGACTTAAATCAATTAACTCACTGTTCAGACGCAATGGATAGAAAAATATGTACAGCTGACTCATTTGAATTCCGTAAAAACTTAATGGATTCATGCGAGTTAGGTATAGTGCTAGACGGTGCTCTCTCCCATACAAGTGAAAATTGTCTGGATAAGCTTTATCCCTTTGACAATAAAGAATTCAATTGCAGACTAAATAATGGCTCGTGGATACGATACGACAAGGACGGCTTCAATGTATCATGCCCTGACGGATCCACATCCTTCAACCACATCTTCGTCGCAGCAGATGGCTGTATCGGGACTTCCCCGAATTCCATGGTGACTGGTCTACGGACAATCATCAGAGAACGAGCCTACTTCGCGAACTTCACGTGGACATCTACAATGCCAGCACTTCCTCTCCCTTACAACGGCCGTGTGGCAAAGCAGTTGATGAAACTTACCGAAAAGGACCACCTGTCACCGACTTATGAAGAAATTCTTCACCCCATAATACTGGCTAGTTTGTGTGTCACGGCGATGATATTTATCGCCGTGAACATCCTTGTTTGGCGTAGGTTACGGCACAGCAAGCAGCTACAAAGGAACGAGTTGCATAGCCCTGACAATACCCCCTACCTGATCCAGTTCAAAGCTGTATGAGTGGCCACCTCATTCGCTAAGGGAGTAATTTGTCGGGAAGATGTTTGTATGAAAAGCTGATTAGTACGCTAGTAATATGTAATTAAAGAAATTCTCTACATTTGCATTGTTAAAAATACATTTAAAAACAACATTTAAAAAAATAAATAAAATAAAAAAGGATATAAATCATTTTTTCTCTCGGCATCTAATAAAAGTATATAAGCCGGAATGTTAAAAAAAGAAAAGAGAAAAAAAAAATATATAATAAAATATATAACAGAATCTATGGGCATCTAATAAAATATATCAGCCCTATATATAAATATATATATATATATATGTACGAAACTGTGGTACGTGTACGTACCAGGAATTCGTGTTTGTGCACTAAAAATTGAGTATCTTGTTTCTGACAAAGGTAACAATTATTCTTTATCAAGTTACCGAATCATTTGTAAGTCAGAATTTATTTTGTTTTTTGGTACCATGTAATCATTTGCTAGCAATGTACCATATATATGATCTTGGTTTTATCATGCATTTTTCTTTTTGCTTTGGTAATATCTTTTTTGTATGCATTATTGTTATTATTTTTTAATGTGCCTATTTGGACATTCGTCCTCAGTTGATTATGGCTAAATGTTAAACAAAGAATAATACGTATGTCCAGTCACACCTAATAACCATGTTTCGGCTTGTTGTTAAATTTTTGTATAAAAATTGAGATAGCTGGCCGAGCTTATGTAATAGTTAGAATAGTAATATTACATGTTTAAAACAAATGACGTAATATGTCATGTTGGTTGGAAGAGCTAACCCTGAGATTTGCTGTAGTCATTCAAATTGTAAACAGGATGTATAATGCAAAGACAGCAAATTGACATTCTTTCTTAACGTCAACACATTGTCTCCTCGTGTGAAAGTTTGTGACGTCACCGGATGCAGGTGTCTTCCGATTCCGTCACTTGGCTAAATTAAAGCAAGCATACGATATTTGTGATATCGGTAATTTATTCAGTTCATATCTAAACTTCACCAGAATTGGTCATGTGGACCAACACAGCTTCCTCCAGTGATGGAGATGTTTAACTCTGTTGTTTATTAGAAATAAAACTTAAAAACCATTAAGATGTATTCAGTAAACCATTTAAATACATCTGAAAACAACTCATACTCAAATGTGTGCTTAAGACAGTAGCACACCAATATATATATATATATATATATATATATATATATATATATATATATATATATATATATATATACATATATATATATATATATACATGATAGCGTTAGAAGAATGATAGATCAGAGTGTCATGATATAGTATGGTTATGCAATATTAATGAAAGATGACAGGCTTGAATGTATAGGGAGATGGAGAGAGAGAGTAATCTTTAGAAAAAGCTGCAGATGTACCGTGAAAAACGCAATTTAGAGGAAGATTTTCAATAATAAGGAAGCGTGAGAGTGCATACAGCATGGAAGTGAATGGCTAAGTGTATTTAGGGTTCTTCGAAGTACTTCTGAGGAGTCTTATATATATATATATATATATATATATATATATATATATATATATATATATATATATATATATATATATATATATATATATATATATATATATATATGGGAATGAATCCACTAATATTGAGGGAGTTTTCTTCCTGAAATAAATATTGGAAGTAACTTTTGAATTGTTGCCTATTTCTGTAGCCAACGTCAGTTTAAGGTAATAGCTCAATATATATATATATATATATATATATATATATATATATGTATATATATATGTATATATATTTATATATATATATATATATATATATATATATACATATATATATGTATATATATATATATCTATATTACACATACACACACACATATATATACATATATATATATATATATATATATATATATATATATATATATATATATACATATACTCATATATATGTACTGTATATGTAAATCTAGATACACACATACACACACGCACACACATATATTTATATATGTATATATGTATATGTATATCTAGATAGACACACACATGCATATATATATACACACACACACACACACACATATATATATATACATCTCTCTCTCTCTCTCTCTCTCTCTCTCTCTCTCTCTCTCTCTCTCTCTCTATATATATATATATATATATATATATATATATATATATATATATATATATAATACTTAGATTAGTGATGGTAGGACACTTTATTCTGATCGCTAACATCAAACAAACCTAGCATGGGTGGCCCTCACTAGTATAGTTTTGCTGATAATAGCGATGCATAAACCTTTTCACTATGTTAACACCACTCAGAAAGTATACACACACATGTATTATATATATACATATATATATATCTATATATATATATACATACATACATACATATATATATATATATATATATATATATGTATGTATATATATATATATATATATATATATATATATATATATATATATATATACACACTTTAATGCAAAGGTCTGAAGCCAAGAAAAAGGCTAAGAGATATTGTTGTTTTAGTCCAGCAACATCAATCAATTTGTAAAGATACTTATATAATGTTAAATCCTACACACTCCTAACCTACAGTGCATAACCTATTCAAAAATTATATAATACAATGGTGTTATGAAATATAATAACAAAAAGAAATTTAGTTCGAACATTAGCAAATTGGCCAAATTGAATTGCAATTTTAAGAATAGATAATTTGAAAAGATGGTACATAATATTTGGAAATACTTATGAGACTAAGGCACAATTTCTGGTCAAATTTAGTGAGATGGATGCTGCTGCTTCTTCCTCACAAGATCAGAAATTCTAGGATTGAAGGATAACAGCGCACAGCGCAAGTAATTTTCTACATTAAGTCGGTTGCGCTGTTTTGGTTTCAGAACAACAAGAGCTGAAAATCCTGCTTCTCAAAGATAAGTAGAAGAAAAGGGAAGAATCACACGAAGTGCTTCTTCACCAACTTTTGGGTACATGGGGAGATATTTCACACAAAACTCTTCTAACTTCATTGTTTCAAAGTCCCTTTTCGCGCTCGAGTCACATTTCAAATCGATTTTATTATTCTATTAAACAAGTAATTTCGAGCAGATGATTTCACGCCCCCCTTGTATCGTCCTCATGCCCCCCTAGTGGGGCGCGCCCCCCAGTTTGGGAACCACTGCTCCAAGGGAACATAAAACTTTATATTCACAGTGGTTGAAGCTATTTGTGAAGCTTTCACAAATGATGAACTTTATCAAAGATGATTTCCCTTTCAGCGCCTAAATAATTATTCTTCAAAAGAACCCAACTAACATTTATAATCTTCAAAATCTTATTACTTATATTCATCTAATGATTATCTATACCATATCTGTCCAATTCTCTTTTATTAATGCACACAATCCATGGAACACCAAGACAGGAAATAACAAAGAAATATGATGTTTTTTTTACCATATTTACGTACGTGTTAAGAAACTCAAAATTTTACTGTTAAATAAAGCACAATAAAAGAAAAAAAATGTATTAACTTTAATAAGTAACAAAAACAATATTTCATAACGTACTTTAATTCCAAAATTAAAAGAAAAAAGGCTTTCTCAATTAGCTTATTTAGACCTCGAAAAAGAATAAAATTAAATATGCTGAAAGCAACAAAAAATAAATCAGACATAAACCAGAAATTATTTTTTGTTTTTTTCATCAGGGTAAATATATAAAAAGGACATCACGTTTTCTAGTTATAAAAACATGTGTCAGAATAATCACAGCATGAATTATAAAGGTCTTTTCCACGAACTTGGGAAAGAATGCTTCATCAACATTAATGCAACATACTTGTGATTTGCAAAAATAAAACATGAAAGGCCTTATTCATGGTACATAATAATGTGAATTAACATCACTCATATTCCATTATAATCCCACTGCATTTTGTTTTAATTAAGATTAATGATTTTTAAGGTGATTATATATATACAGCATATATATATATATATATATATATATATATATACATATATATATATGCATATATATATAAATATATATATATATATATATATATATATATATATGCTGTATATATCTTTATATATATATATATATATATATATATATATATATATATATACATACATACATACATACATATATATATATATATATATATATATATATATATATATATATATATATATATACACCCCTTTCTGACTGAGGATACTTTAACGTGGTGAAAGGGTTTGTGTACCGCCATGATCAGCAAAGTTTTACTAGTCAGAACTACCGTGTGAGTGTGTGATTTTGTCTGCAATGTTTATATAAAAATGTATTCAATACACTATTTCGCTGATAAAGATTCTTTTCTCTATAAAATAAAATAAAAACATTAGTTACTTTCCAAAGGACATAGAAATGCCAATAGTTCAACAGAGCAATGGTTATGGGAAATGTTATTTTTTGGAAATCTTCCATCTTTAAAGTACTACAAAGGGACTGATGATATCATAAAAAAAAAAAAAAAAATTGCATAGACTGTATGCCCTCCAGCATAGATAACTGGGATCACACAATAAGTGAAGCTCTTAATCCCCATTATTTTCTTCCCGAATGAAGAGCAATAAAAGTTTGACCATCTTCAGCCATTAGATTGAGAGCTTCCTAGGTCTACTGGACTGTGATAGTTCCTCTTGTAGAGCCTTAGCTATCTTAGACACTTGGATAGTCACCTGCTCTGTAAGAAGACTCTCAGGTGAAAATGAGTGATTCAAAAGCATCTAATGAACTATTCTGGCTTCAAGGTTTATACCACTTAGACAGTCAGGGAGTGACAAGCATCCGAGCCATAGCTGATGTAAAAGAAAGCACGTGGGCTTGCCCAGCTCGTGCATAGGCATAGTCATTGAGCATGTGCTTCACAAATTTTGGGGCAAATACTGTTTTTCATTGGTCACCCTAACCAGACTCACTTAATATGATCAATAGAGCCTAGGTATAACTTCAAAAAATGAAATCAGCCCAGTTTGATGAAAATGTTTGGCAAATTTCAGTGGCTTTTGCATACAATGGCTGGTCAAATGTAACCGGTGAAACACCCAAATTGTACATCTGTAATATATAAATATTACTTGTTTAAAACACATGACCTACAGGTCACTGTGGAAGTAAGAGAAGTGTGAGAAATGCCATAGTCATATCATAAGCAGGATGAGAATGCCAAACCTCAGCAATGTAACTTTTTTCATGAAGAATAAACACAACCAAGCCCGTGAGAAAGAAGTTGTCTATGAGAACGGAACAAGTACCTTCCGGTATTAATGTTGTGTTTACTATAAATCTTTAAGTGCTGAGATAACTATATAAACTTTAACGTGAATATGGATATTTGTGGCAGTTCACTTTGAGATGTCATACGGAATGGTCATCCGACCAAACCATCTATACTCCTGTGATGGAGATGTTAATACTGTTTTTAAAGAATAAACTATTATAAAGTTAACTTACTTAGACTTTACTTGAAGATGTAACATACCAAATCTAATCTATAACACATTGAAGATGACATTTGAAGAGAACCCAAATGTGTGTTAACAACAGTAGCACACCAATACATCTCTGTCAGTTTTTGTGCATAACAAAAGGCTGTGTAAATGGTATCCAGTTGGCTTGGGTTGTGGTTTATGAACAAGTAGTACTTCAATGCCGCTTACATCAAACTCTCCCTGTGTAATTACTGATGAGGTGGAACCATTCCAACGAAGGACACTCCAGCTGGGACATTACGCAAAACGTTCCTATCCTAAAAACAAGATAATGCACTTTACATAAATAATTACTTGGAAATGAGGCTCATAAGCAGTTTAATATAGATGAGAGATGACGAGATCTAGCTTAGTCTGAAAACATACGTAAAAAGAGTTAGATGATAGATATAGATAATACTATAACGGCGCTCTGTACTCACAGATATTCATTATTAGAGGCAAAAACTCACCAACATACATACACACCCACCCACCCACCCACACACACACACACACACACACACAAACACACACACACACACACACACATATATATATATATATATATATATATATATATATATATATATATATATATATATATATATAATCCATATGAATATATATTTCCCTTCCTTCGAGAGAATAAATCACTATAACAACTATTTAAAATTTTTGAATTGTGAATTAATTTCAATTTCGTCAGATAATATGCAAAGTAAAAGCACCATGATGGGGCTTTGATTAAGATTCCGTCTTTTCCTTTTCGTTTTTGCGATCTAATGTCAACATTCTCTACCACTCTGGGTGCTTTTTTCTTCTTTTTTTTTCTTTATTTAAGAATAATGCTTCTCTTTCGAAAAATCTATATTCGTCTTATTAAGAACAACCTCCTTTTGCTTGGAAAGACCAGCAGTCTTCCATTTTTTTTTTTATTAAAGCGGAATATTTTCCTAACGAAGCAGTAGTTTTTTCCTATCAAAATGTTCTTTAAGGAATTCCGTTCATTTTGCCTAATTAAAACAATCATACCTCTTGCCAAACATGAATAAAACTCCTTTCTGCATAAAAGAAAAAATATATATTTTCTACCAAAGCTATTTTTACAAAAAAGTATAAAATACATTTTATATCAAATCAAGAAATTGATATTATTTCATCTAATCACTACAGTATATATTTTTTTTTCAGACGACGCTTTTGTTCTACCTAATAAAGTTCTCCTACTTCTTACACTCTGATCTTCATTTCTTACCGAATGTTTTTTTTTTTTTTTCTGCGCCAACAAAACTTACTTCCCAAAAGCTTTCTCACGTGAGAAAACATATCTCCAACATAAACAACATTTTTATCCGAAAAGCAATATAGTTATATCTCCAAACTTAGCCCATTTCATGCTTCGGGAAAGAACTTTATCTATAAACCGAAAGCTCCTTTCTTTATGAAAATACTCTTCTTATTACCCTGGGAAAACCTTTATTCCCCCAAGAAACTAAACAAACACTTTTACCAATAATCCCATTTCATCTCCCACAATAAAAAGGCCTTTGCCACCTCCAATAAAACTTTTTTTCCTCCCCTAACGAAAACCCTTTCCTCCCTTAATCAAACTCCTTTCTTCCCATATCATAACTCCTTATTTTCCCCTGACAAAACTCCCCTGTTTCCCTCAACATAATCCCCTATCACATCCCTAACAAAATTCTTCACCCTTCTTAAACAAAATTCCTTCCTTCCCCCCTACAAATACCTCTTTATTACCTTAAGATAATCCCTCTCTTTCCCTAATATAATCCTTTTTCTTGGTCCAACGCAAGGTCCTTTCCCCTTCAAAAGAAAAACATTTTACCCTTGGAGCGACTTTTCTGTTCCGATGAAGAACTCCTGTCGAGATTGTGTCATATCAAGAAGTTACGGTCATTATCAAGGAGAAACTCATTCAAAACTCTTAAAAAAATGTCAAACTTCGTCCACGTCAAGAAGTTCCTAAAGCTCAAATAATGCTCCCTTTGAAACGCAAAATGGCTGATGAGCGGATAAAAGAAAATTTGTAATTACAATATCAGAGAAGCTATTTTCTCCATGAGAATATATAGCTTTGAAGTAGTCGTTGCTAGAAGAAAAACTAGCACATTATTTACATCACATTTTATTCTCTCTAGACTGATATATATAAGGGTATTGAGTTACTCTATTTCACTGTCCATTCGTCAATTCTGTAGCTGAGGAAAATATTGTATTCTTAATGTCCCTCAAGTTCTTACAGTCTTTGAGTTTTTCTTAAGACTTTTGCCATGGCCAACCAGGGTCGAAAGATATCTGCTTACTGATTTCTCTATTTTTGAGCAAAATATGTGTAAAATTAGAAATACGTGGCATTAACTCTATAAGAAGAATGCCGTCTGGGAACTGGCGTACAAATAAGCATGGCTTCGAAATCCGGATATTTCCTGATCTAAGGTTTCCCTCCTACCTTTATGTTAAACCAGTTTCCCTTTGTTGATATCAAAATACCTTTGACTGAAGGTGAAAATCTAGCTTTGACTTCATTAGCAGTACTTGTATATGTACGTTAAAATTCTTACGGTTTTTACAAAATAATGTTACTTTTGGTAAATGACTGAAATTACAACGTCTCAAATCAGATTTTCAGTGCATTCGTCTGCTCCCTCATACATCAAGTGACAGGTAATGTTACTTGTCTTTCAACAGGAAGGAAAAAACTCTTTCCACCTGCAAACAATTTATTCTGCAATTCAATAACATCCTACCACTGATATTAAAAATTCATTTAACCCCATCATTTCATTTTTTAATCTAACAATTAATTTCTGATGGGTTGATATAGTCACCTGTTAATTTCAAATGAATAAATAATTATCCGATTGTTTTTCTTTTAACCTTATCGCCAACTTTCAACCGCTCTCTCTCTCTCTCTCTCTCTCTCTCTCTCTCTCTCTCTCTCTCTCTCTCTCTCCCCGCCAGAAAACTGCCTTAATTTCCCCGCTGAATTTTCGCTTTCTTTTTCGACGTCTATTTTTGTTCGTTCCCCGTTTTTGCCAATACATTTTGCTTATTGTTCCCCTCACATGGCCATTGTTCCCCCCTTTTTCCCAGTTCACTCTCGGTTATTTTCATTAAATGGCTTTTCTGTCCCATGTTGCATCTCTTTGACCTCCTATTGGAAAATGCTCCAATTTTTAATTTCTTCCTCACTCACAAACATATATATACATATATATACCTACACACATACATACATATATATATATCTATATATTTATATATATACATATATATATATATATATATATATATATATATATATATACAGTATATATATAAATATATACATATACATATATACATATATAAATATATACATATATATATACATATATACACACACATATATATATATATATACATGTGTGTATATATATATATATATATATATATATATATATATATATATATATATATATATATATATATATATATATATATATGTATATATATAATATATATACATATTTATACACAATATATATATGTATATATATATATATATATATATATATATATATATACATTTTAGATGCGCCGATACCAATTTGGAGGATGATACCGATACTGATGCTGATACTGATACCCAATTTTTTTCTAGATCGGTACTGATAGGGATACTTGAGAAATAACCTATACCGATATCGATACTTGAGAAATAACTGATACCTATACTGATACTGGAGAAATAACCAAAACCAATACCGATACTAGAGAAATAACCAATACCGATACCGATACTTGAGAAATAACTGATACCTATACTGATACTGGAGAAATAACCAATACCGATACCGATACTAGAGAAATAACTAATACCTATACTTGAAAAATAACTGATACCGATACTGATAGTTGAGAAATAATTGATACCGATACCGATACTAGAAAAATAACTAATATCGATACTGATACTAGAGAAATAACCGATACCGATATTGATACTTTAGAAATAACTGATACCGATACCGATACTAGAGAAATAACTGATACTGATACTGGTACTAAAGAAATAACCAATAGCAATACCGCTACTAGAGAAATAACTGATACCGATACTGATACTAAAGAAATAGCCAATACCGATACCGTTACCAGAGAAATAATTGATATCGATACCAATACTAGATAAATGACTGATACCAATATCGATACTTGAGAAATAACTGATACCGATACCGATACTTGAGAAATAACTGATACCGATACCAATACTAGAGAAATAACTGATACCGATACCGATGCTAGAGAAATAACAGATACCGATTCTGATACTTGAGAAATAACTGATACCGATACTGATACTAGAGCATTAACCAATACCGATACCAATACTACAGAAATAACCAATACCGATATCGATACTAGAGAAATAACTGGTACTAATTCTAGAAAAATAACCGATACACATACCGATACTTGAGAAATAACTGATACCGATGCCGATACGAGAGAAATAACCAATTCCGATGCAGATACTAAAGAAATAACCAATACCGATACCAATACTAGAGAAATAACTGATACCGATACCGATGCTAGAGAAATAACTAATACCGATTCTGATACTTGAGAAATAACTGATACCGATACTGATACTAGAGCATTAACCAATACCGATACCAATACTACAGAAATAACCAATACCGATACCGATACTAGAGAAATAACTGGTACTAATACTAGAGAAATAACCGATACGCATACCGATACTTGAGAAATAATTGATACCGATGCCGATACGAGAGAAATAACCAATTCCGATACAGATACTAAAGAAATAACCAATACCGATACCGATACTAGAGAAATAACCAATACCGATATAGATACTAGAGAAATATCTGATACCGATTCTGATACTTGAGAAATAACTGATACCGATACTGATACTAGAGAATTAACCAATACCGATACCAATACTACAGAAATAACCAATACCGATACCGATACTAGAGAAATAATTGGTACTAATACTGGAGAAATAACCGATACGCATACCGATACTTGAGAAATAACTGATACCGATGCCGATACGAGAGAAATAACCAATTCCGATACAGATACTAAAGAAATAACCAATACCAATACCGATACTAGAGAAATAACCAATACCGATATAGATACTAGAGAAATAACCAATACCGATACCGCTACTAGAGAAATAACTGATACCGATACTGATACTAGAGAAATAACTGGTACAGATACTGATACTAAAGAAATAACTGATACCATTACCAATACTAGAGAAATAACCAATTCCGATACCCATACTAGAGAAATAACCAATACCGATACTGATGCTAGAGAAATAACCGATATCGATACCGATACTTGATAAATAACTGATACCAATACCAATACTAGAGAAATAACTGATACGGATATCGATACTGGAGAAATAACCGATATTAATACCGATACTTGAGAAATAACCGATACTCATACTGACATTTCAGAAATAACTGATACCGATGCCGATACAAGAGAAATAACCAATACTAATACCGATACTAAAGAAACAACTGACATTGATACCAATACTAAAGAAATAACCAGTACTGATACCAGTAATAGAAAAATAACTGATACCAATACAGATGCTAGAAAAATAACTGATACCGATACCAATACTAGAGAAATAACTCATACCGATACCAATACTAAAGAAATAATTGACACCCATACGGATATTTGTGAAATAACTGATACCGATACCGATACCAGAGAAATAACTGATACCGATACCGATACTAGAGAAATAACCAATAACGATACCGATACTAAAGATATAACTATACTGATACCGATGCTACAGAAATAATTGATACCGATACCAATACAAGAGAAATAACTGATACTGATACTGATACAAGAGAAATAACCAATACCGATACTGATACTAGAGAAATAATTGATACCGATACCGATACTAAAGGAATAACCAATACCGATACTAATACTAAAAAATAACTGATACCGATATTGATACTAGCGAAATAACTGATACCGATACCAATACTAGAAAAATAACTGATACCGATACCGCTACCAGAGAAATAACTGATACCGATATCGATACTTGAGAAATAACTGATACCGATACCAATACTAGAGAAATAACTGATACGGATACCGATACTAGGGAAATAACCAATATTAATACCGATACTTGAGAAATAACTGATACTCATACTGACATTAGAGAAATAACTGATACCGATGCCGATACAAGAGAAATAACCAATACGAATACCGATACTAGAGAAACAACTGATATTGATACCGATACTAAAGAAATAACCAGTACTGATACCAGTAATAGAAAAATAACTGATACCGATACCGATACTAGAGAAATAACCAATAACGATACCGATACTAAAGATATAACTATACCGATACCGATACTACAGAAATAATTGATACCAATACCAATACAAGAGAAATAACTGATACTGATACTGATACAAGAGAAATAACCAATACCGATACCGATACTAGAGAAATAATTGATACCGACACCGATACTAAAGAAATAACCAATACCGATACTAATACTAAAAAAATAACTGATACCGATATCGATACTAATGAAATAACTGATACCAATACTAATACTAGAGAAATAACTGATACCGATACCGCTACTAGAGAAATAACTGATACCGATACCGATACTTGAGAAATAACTGATACCGATACCAATACTAGAGAAATAACTGATACTGGTTCTCATACTTGAGAAATAATTGATACCAATACCGATACTAGAGAAATAACCAATACCGATACCAATACTACAGAAATAACCAATACCAATACTGATACTAGACAAATAATTGGTACTAATACTAGAGAAATATCCGATACGCATACCGATACTTGAGCAATAACTGATACCGATGTCAATACTAGAGAAATAACCAATACCGATATAGATACTAGAGAAATAACCAATACCGATACCGATACTAGAGAAATAACTGATACTGATACAGGTACTAGACAAATAACTGATACAGATTCCGATACTAGAGAAACAATCAATACGGATACCGATACTAGAGAAATAACTGATTCCGGTACCGATACTAGAGAAATAACCAATACCAATACCGATACTAGAGAAATAACCAATACCGATACCGATACTAGAGAAATAACTAATTCCGATACCGATACTAGAGAAATAACCAATTCCAATACTGATACTAGAGAAATAACCAATACCGATACCAATTATAGAGAAATAATTGATACCGATACAGATACTAAAGAAATAATCAATACCGATACCGATACTAGAGAAATAATTGATACCGATACAGATAATAAAGAAATAACCAATACCGATACAGATACTAAAGAAATAACCAATACCAATACCGATACTAGAGAAATAACCAATACCAATACCGATACTAGAGAAATAACCAATACCGATACAGATACTAGAGAAATAACCAATACTGATACCGATACTAAAGAAATAACTGATACTGATACAGGTACTAGAAAAATAACTGATACAGATACCGATACTAGAGAAATAACCAATACCGATACCGATACTAGAGAAATAACCAAAACCAATACCGATACTAGAGAAATAACCAATACCGATACCGATACTAGAGAAATAACCAAAACCAATACCGATACTAGAAAAATAACCAATATGGATTTTGATATTAGAGAAATAACTGATTCCGATACCGATACTAGAGAAATAACTAATACTAGTGCTGGGCGTATCAATACCCAAGTATCGATACTTCCAATATCAACACAGTATCGGAAGTATCGATATAAATGTTAAAGTATCGATACTTTTAGTACTTTGAGAAAATCGACAATCTGTGTAAAAGTACAATAAACATTTCCCATTATAAATATGTTTTCAACCTACGACGTGGGTCTCAGCTCACAGGTGTTGTTTATTGCAAACATAACTTTTACTTTTCAATTCGTTATTTACACACGTAAATAATTTTGGGATCTGCATTAAGATTAATGTAAATTTCTTTGCATCCTGAAGAAAAGGTAACAAATATTTGTTAGTTTTAAATTATAAATATCTTTCCATACATATATATACTTACAAAATTATATTTCCTTTATATTATATCGTTTCTTTATCATAAATATATATCAAATAAAAAGTACTCATATTAACCGATACTGGCCGTGGAAGTACTTGGTATCGATACTCGATACTTCGATACTGGGAAAATTATTACTTGGTATCGTATCGAAAGGAAATCACTGGTATCGCCCAGCACTAACTAATACCAATACCAATACTAGAGAAATAACCAATACCAATACCGATACTAGATAAATAACCAATCCCGATACCGATACTTGAGAAATAACTGATACTGATACCGATACTAGGAAAATAACCAAAATAGATACAGCTACTAGAGAAATAACCAATACCAATAAAGATACTAGAGAAATAATCAATATCGATACTGATATTAGAGAAATAACCGGTACTTTAGAAATTCTTTCTGATGATTGCAATAAGAGTATGATATTGATTTGATAACTGAGTTTTTAATCTCTTCATTGTGTGCAATGCAGTGTATGAGGCATTATTAGGCCTATTCAGGAAACTGAACAGTCCAAGCACTTTGTGATATCTGTTCGACATGAAAACAGTGTTTTAAAGATTTTATTTTTGTGTGAAACATGTTAAACTATGGCTATATCCATGGCAGTGACACAATTTGATCATAAATCTAATGCCTTTCCCCATATGATTTTTTTTTTTTTATTACTGAATATCATAATATCAGTTCAACCAGATCACATAACTAGAAAAAATAGCTGTTCATAAATAAAGTAAAGCAATGAATTATTTACATTTGAGCATTTAGTCTAAGCGTGAGGATCTAAAATGTTAGCTTTGACTGAAAAAAAAAAAAATTAACAGGTTTCCATTTTTAACGCTCAGTCTTAGCAAATTTCTCCCTAATAGTGTTATGTTCTATACACCATGCTTTGTCTTTTAGTCAAGATTTAGGGACAGTTGTCTGCATGAATTCTAGTACACACACATGTTGGAGCAAAGTAGAACTTTAGAATGAATACCGAAATTCTTATGGGGATTGTACAAGGAATCACCAGTAATATTAAACTATTTTATTTAGAAAAGTCCATATTTTAGTTATTGAAATTTTAACTATTCTATTCAAAACCCAAAGTTAGTCCCGTTAAGTGGTAGGACTCAATTAGTAATAGGTAAGAGATATCATTTTCGCTAGAATGAATTAACATCCATTGCCCGTTGAGTAGAAATAAATGAGGCAAAATTAGCAATTTCACTTCCACCTCCCTCCCCAGTCCATATTCGAGGATAGGATAGTTTGTCGAGTAACTGTACAGATAATTATTGGTTTACATAACTTATTATCATAATATTGATGTTTTATCGGGTTGATTATGTAGTATAGAAATAAAAATAATTCGTAAATAAACAAATAATTCTGGAAATCTATAATGAGAGAGAGAGAGAGAGAGAGAGAGAGAGAGAGAGAGAGAGAGAGAGAGAGAGAGAGAGAGTGATAATTATAATACATTAGTCACATCACTTGCATGAACTAGTTTCCGAGTTACCTTATCGGGTACTTATCATTATCGTTT
>NC_090725.1:224997673-225035173 GCF_036898095.1 Palaemon carinicauda | reverse complement strand
AGAGAGAGAGAGAGAGAGAGAGAGCTAATTTATCAGGGATAATTTGCTATATTCACGTACCAAATTATTACTCGTTTTACCTGAAGCTAAACAATTCATTTTGGATTTGAAGTAAAACGCCATGAATAATAAATGCGACTTTCTCTTGGAGCTCAGCTAAATGCCACAATGAATACTAATGAGACAAGGGACTTCTTTTGCTTAAAGGTAGGATATCTTCAGACCTTTACGAAGAAGTGGGTCCTTTATATGTAGGATTTTAAATCGTAATCAAGCTTTTAAAAAGCAATCTAACAAGACCACTAATTCACTTTTGTAAGTTCTCGCGTGGTTCGTAATAAGGATTAGCTTTTAGATGAGGGAAATTAGGGGAATGAAAGTGAAAGAAGATAGAGAGGAAGTTGGCAGGACACCAAAAACCAATGTACCGACAATAGACTCGAAAGACCGGTGTGGAAACCTTCAAGTACTGCTTACAGTGCGCTAAGCATTGCGTACCGCTGGCATAACCCTTTACTTAATTGCTGAAACAGCCTGTGAGTCAAAGCTTTTCTTTAATTAGAATATTCTCGCTACAGTTTTATCATGTCATGAAGGTTTACATGAAAGGCCAAGCTGCTTAGTTACTTGAGAAAAAGGCCTTAATTTATCTTTTCTCTTTACAAAACTAGCATTATGGTCCTCATGATTTTGATGAGACTATAGACACACACACACACACACATATATATATATATATATATATATATATATATATATATATATATATATATGTATGTATATATATACATATATGTATATATACACACACACACACACATATATATATATATATATATGTATATATATATACATATATATATATATATATATATATATATATATATATACAGGATATATATATATATATATATATATATATATATACTGTATATGTATATATATATATATATATATATATATATATATATATATATAAAAGTATATATATATATATATATACACACACACACACACACACACACATATATATATATATATATATATATATATATATATATATATATATATATATAATACTGTTACACTAGAGCTCATTACTATTACCATATTTAACCTATTCCCATATGTTTCTTAACTACTGCAGATAAAAATCAATTCTTTGTGAAAACTTAGAGGGATGTTAATTTCTTGACATCACAAATTTTCTTTTCTTCACAAAATCACCTCATTTTGTCGGTTTTTAATTTTGATTTCGGTACATCCTCTTAGTTTTGTTTGGTTTCTTTTCCTATGATTATCCTTCTTCAGATTTCATATCTCTTGTTGAAGACTTAGGGTTTAGCGTTTTTTCCTGATTTGTCCTGTTATTGGAAAGATATATAATTTTAGCTGTCTATCTATGCCTTTAAAAAGAGCTGAATTTACGTACTATATACCATATAATATATGGAGAAGATATAAAGTTGCAAGCCTCTCGATCATAACCATCTCTTCCCCCCTCTACGCTTACCGTGGCATTTCCTTCCTCTGGAACTTCAAAAAACCTGAAATTCCCATGTTAAAAAAACTCTAAACCCAGGAAATCTTTGAATAATAGATTGTAAGGGTAGTTGTTTATGGGCACCATGGTTACTATAGGAATGTAATGTCTCTGTCCATTATTTTTCATAATACGCACAATATGTACTTTGGCCTGGAAACTTTGTGAATATGCAGGTGATGCTACTCTCTTTGTATCAATTCCATCTCACAAATATAGACCTGTGGTTGTTGAAAACCTTAATCGAGATTTAGCTAAAATTAGTGCATGACACAAATTATGTGGGATGAAGCTTACCCCCTAACAAAACTTACAGTATGATAGTTATTTTAGGTCAAGGACAGTAGCCGTTCAACATCCAAATCTTTACACTGAAATTGTCTGTTTAACTATATACAACTCATTTATGCGTGATTCTTGATGGAAAATTTGACTTTGAGAAACAGATTCGGTCTATTTCTTCTTCAGTTGCTAAAACAAATGGCATTTTGAGAAATTCTTTTAAGGTTTTTGTTGATCAATCTTTCCTGAGGTAATGGTTGAAGTTTTTCATTCTATAATATTTCGAGTGTTGTTCTCCTGTCTGGTCTTGAACTGCTGAATCTCATCTTATTTATTTTGACAAAGACATCCGGTCTAGTAAATTGTTTATCCCTGATCTGGATATTAACTTATGGCACAGTTATTCAGACTTCCCTGACTGTACCACTTTAGATGGGCAGCTAATACCAACAGGCTTGCCATCTCCATCTTAAGATTGGATACTAAACAGTATTTTATTAGTTTTATTTCAGCTATCGCCAGATTGTGGAATGGTCTTCCTAATCTGAATGTAAAATCGATGAAACTTCAGAAGTTCAAACATTTTGAGATTTTGTTGTTGAACAGGTTGGTACAAGTTTTGTTTCATAGTTTAGATAATGGCTGTCTATTTCTATGCTACATATCATGAGGCATCACTTTTTATATATAGTTTATTCATTATTTTCGTGTATCTTTCTGTACTGGGATATTTTCACTGTGGGAGCCCTTGGGCTAGTAGCATCCTACTACTACTACTACTACTACTACTACTACTACTACTACTACTACTGCTGCTGCCGCTACTACTACAACTACTACTAATATTAATGATAATAATAATAAACAAAAAAGGTTGATTATCACGAAGATAATATAAAATAATTTATGAAAAATACTGTTTTTATAATGCTTCCTACTGGGAATTCAGAAACCAAAAGGCTGGTAATCACTTGAACATGTGTATATTTCCTTTCCATTGATTTCTTATTTCTAGGAACTTTATTTGTAAGTGAGTAAAGTATCTTTATGTTGACAGAAGGCTACGCCTCTCAATACTAACATGATTTTTAATATCTAACACGATCTCGTTAAAATTTTACAACCTTTTATAAGTGGCGTAGAGCATTTTGTAATTTCAATGAATCAGAGAAAGAGATACACTAAGTCATCAAATGGAATAGGATAGATGTTCATTTCATGACATATGTCCCTTTCTACTAACGAGCACAAATCTTTTTTCTTATGCAGAGAACAGCTAACAGTTTGTTTTGACAAGCTGTGATCCTTTCAAAAAAGCTCTTTCATGTCTTTTAGAAAGCGACGCTAAGCCCTTGTATATACAGATATATGCCCGGATAGATTTTTTCTAAAGAAGCAGAAATACCGACACAATAATTTTGAAAGAATTAGGTTGTACGTTAAAAAAGAAAAGAAAAAAAAATCGTCAAATTGTTTGTGAACAAGGAATCCCTGATTTTTTTTCTAATTGATAGTATTAATGAAAATGAATCACACAATTAATACAAAGTATGAACTAATCGTTCGCACGATGAGGTCGCTATTTTTTTTTCTTGGCGACGAAAATGCCATTTTTGTGTTGGCCGATTTTCTGTGACTGTGCAGACCGATAGGTCTATCGATCCTGTCTGGTTCCCCGTCATAAATCTTTCGGGGCCGTTTCGCAACATTATATGTCGTCTTGCCTCCGGCTGTGTTATTGCCAGAGCTTATAAATGCTTAGATAAGTCGTGGAGCAAGTTTGTCTTCTGGAACGGCAAGCGCTTTGACATTGGTTAAAGCCGAGATGGAGGATTAGGATATTTCTATGCAAGAACTTCGCCCACAACCCATTAAAGCTGGGGATGCCATGCGGATCCAGAGGCCCCCAAACCTCCAACCCTTAGAGCTGAATGATATCAGTTAGTTTGAGAATTATAATGGAATTAATCAAGAAACTCTGAGTCAGAGACTCGGACGAGGTTCAGAGTAGGTTATTCATCACCTTGAGGAGGGGAACGACAAACCTTTTAATGACATAAAAAAACTATGAATAAAACAACAAAGTCATTTGTCATGTGTATATACGTCAAAATTATGACGGTTTTTATAAAATAATGTTACTTCTGGTACCGATCAGCGTAATTATTGTCACGGACATGAACATAAACTAGTAAATTAATCTGTCAATTCTTTCTTACAGACATTTTTTTTTTCAGCAAAATAATGGGAGGGCTTCAGACGAAATAAGCAAGAATTAACCAATTTAATTTTCTAGGTGTAATTATTATGAAAAACAAATCCGAAAAGAGTATTTGATCTTGTTCACCCTTTTTTTATACACTTAGGCAAAATTTCCATTAATATATGGATCCGTATTGTAACAAAACGGCATTTAATTTTGCCTATCATACCCTAAATTTAAAGTCAGTCGTCACGAGGTGTCGGGTGATGCTTGCGTCACCGGTGTTAATCCGGGTGTTCCCATTAGAAGGTGAGGAACTCAAGATCTCTAAATAAACTCTCGTTTAATCTCCTTTCTACTGAGAATAGATTACGTGCCGAGTAAAGGAACAACTGTTTCTAATTATCTGGAATTGCCAGTGTACAGTTTTGACTGCCGTAGTAGGGAGACTTTAGTGGGAGAGAAAAACAATTTCTGCTCTCTCTTTCTCTGTACAAATCTTCTATCACCTTATGTACTGTACTTCCTCCCATGATTTACTAAATAAAACGCTCTCTCTCTCTCTCTCTCTCTCTCTCTCTCTCTCTCTCTCTCTCTCTCTGTATATATATACATATATGTATATATGTATATATATATGTATATATATATATATATATATATATATATATATGTATATATATATATGTATATATATACATATATACATTTATATATATATATATATATATATATATATATATATATATATATATATATATATATAAAGGTTTATGAATATGAATATAAATACATAAATATATTGCAGGCATTTATATAACACCTAGGCTATATGCATGATGGGGTCTTATGCGAGGAGAAGACCTACATATATCATGAGGACCTACATACATTATGAGGATTTATGTAAAACTTACATACGCCATAGGCACAACCCAAGCTCAGCATACATCGTGGGGACTCATTTAAGACCTACCTATAGCATGAGGACTCGTATAAGACTTGATACCAGTGTGGAGGCTCATATGAGGACTATATACAGTACACCATGAGAACTCTTTTAAGAGCTAAATACATAATATATAATGGGGTATTGTATAAAATATACTATCATGGTCATTCATGGACCTAGGATATCCTATAAAACACACACACACACACACACACACACACATATATATATATATATATATTCAGTTATATATATATATATATATATATATATATATATTCAGTTATATATATATATATATATATATATATATATATATATATATATATATATATACGCACACACATATACATATATATACACACACACACACACACACACACACACATATATATATATATATATATATATATATATATATATATATATATATATGTCTCTTGATTTTTATGGCCTATCTATGCCCGACTGTACCAGAAAATTTTCCGAACTCGTCAATCCATCGTCTTCTCCTCCTTCCCCCGCTTCGTTTGCGATCTCTTTTATTTCAATTTTTCCATACTTATACGCACTTGTCATTCTCATTATATGAGCTGCCCATGTTCATTTCTTTTTCTTACATGCTAGAATATCCTCTACTTTAGTTTGCTCTCGTAACCATGTTGCTCTTTTCTGTCTCTTATTGTTATTCCCATCATTATTCTTTCCATAGCTCTTTCAGTTCTAACTAGCTCATTTTCAAAGCCTTTAGTAAGGCTCAAAGTTTCTGATGCGTTAGTTAATACAGGTAAGCCCATCTGATTAGATATTTTTATCTATTTTAGAAACAGTGGCATCTTAATTCTTATAATCTCGTTTTGGTTACCAAAATTTCTCCATCTCATACTAATCTTTCTTTTAATTTCAATCTCATGCCCTGGGGAAACACTTAGGTCTACTTTCAGTCCAGTACGTATATTCATTAACATTCTCTGGAGGTTTGTCCATAACCTTCATTTGTTGTCTCTCTGAATTTTCATTGAAGATTATCCTAGTTTTACTCATATTCATTTTCAGTCCTACATTTCTGTTTTCTCTATTCAAATCTTCTGTCATCTTTTGCAATTCTCCGCATGATTCTGTAAATAAAACCATGTCATGTGCAAAATAATAATTCCTACATTGTTCCTACCTAAATAAAAAAAAAAAATTCTTCTAGGTATGCTATGAATAATTTATGACTGATACGGTTTCCCTTTTTCAGTCGGAATCTATTCATTATCTTTAGGCGTTTTTAGGATTTTTTCAAGTGTTTTAACATAAAATTCACCTATTCCTTGTCTTTGAAGGGCTTTCATTACTGCTGAAGTTTTGACGAAATCTAAAGCTTTCTCATAATCTATAAATTTCCTACATAGGTGTTTGTCATACTATGTTGATTTTTTCATTAGTTGGTCAATTACATTGATATGGTCAGTTGTTGAATACCAATTTCTAAATCCTGATGTTCTCTTGGTTGGTTTAAGTCTAGCTCTCTTTCTATTCAGCCCCTTATGATCTTTGCAAATATTTTATATATTACTGAGAGTAAACCTATTGGACAATAATTAGTATAATGACAAAGTTTTCCAAATAATATGTATAGAACATTCTTGTAAACATTTTGTGTAACGTTCATTGAGTTTTACCTCTCTGAAATCTCCTCCAACTATAATCAAATCAATTATTAGGCCATCTTCTCCTGGTGTTTTGCTTCTTTTCATGCCCTTTAATGCTTTCTTTACTTCTCCTATTGTTAATTTTGATACTGGCTTAGGTATCTTTTGTTGCTATTGACAGAGTTATTTCCTATATTCCATATATATATATATATATATATATATATATATATATATATATATATGCATCCGGGTTTACGGCACAGTTTCCCAACACAACTCACCACCACTGTTTTGCCATTTATTTCAAATCACTACTACACTTGCACTTGCGACTATCAACCGGTGGCCACTAGCCGTTTTCCCAAGAAAATAATTCATCTTCCCGCCCTTCTCTTATAACATTAAGTATAAGGTATTCACATCTACACCTTTTCTAACACTGCTTATCCTCAAGGCTGAACTTTAATCCCAGAGCCACTTGCCATTCGGGAACCGCCCCGGCCCCAGCAACTAGGAATCATATAAATACATGAATAATACAGCATCCGCCTGACGGATTTCACCTGACCTATTTAACCTCCGATTGTTTTTAGGTTCACTCAACAGTATTTCTTACGTATTGCCACACTCGGCAAAATGACCATAACACCTTACGTATACATTAAGCATCAACATAAGAACACATTTTTATTGTCAAGCTTATTTAAAACACGTCAAAAGAAGAAATGAAGTATGTTCAAACAACAACAACAGCAAAGGAAGAAAAAAAAATTCTACTCATCAACTCGAGGAATGTCACGTGTGCAGAGGTAAGAAGGAACACTCTGATTGACACTTTTGAAAACTACCTCTTCAGGCACCACATGTATGTGTGCCTGATGATGTTCAGACACAGCGTCATTAATAATGCTTTGTATAACAACTGTGTTAGATTTAAACATATTTACTCGGTACGGAACCAAATACGCTGGGTCTTGTTTGTGTTTCCTAGGTTGTAACCATTTCAAATACACGCGATCGCCCACAAATACTTTTACCAGTGCGGTTTTGAACCGACCATCATACTTAGAGCTGTGTTTTTTATTAGCTCTTTTCAAAAACCTTTCAGTGGTGTTCATTACTCTCCTCAATAGATTTAGTAAATATACACGGTATTGCTCAGTTGAATAATTCGGCAACTGTTGCAAATTAATCAGGACCGTATATGGTAACACAGGATCCTGTCCATACACTAAAAAGAAAGGCGTGTCCCTGAGTGAAGCATTATATGCAGTGTTCAAAGCTAGCTCAGCTGTAGGAAGCATGGCGTGTCAATGAAGGGGGTTATCAGCCACTAAGCAACGTACAATTCGCACTACTTCCCTATTATGCGATTCCACTAAGCAATTTGCTGAACCCCTATATGTGGTCACTGAAAAGTGTTCAATTTTCATCAAGTCCGTGACCGATTTCACCACCTTATTATGAACTCGAGACCATTATCACTTGTAAAAATTCTCGGGCAACCAAACCTGGTAATGAAAGAGCACAGCGGCTGGGCTAATGAATTTGCAGATTTATCCAACACTGCGTAAGTATAAGTGTACCGAGTAAATGCATCCACAAATACACATATATACTTATGTTGTGTTAAACCAGTAGGAAATGGTCCTACCACATCCATATGCACTCTATAAAATTTAATAGGAATCACAGGCCACTTCCTAGTTTCCGGTGCAGTGTTTTTATGTCCTTTGAAACAGTTACAAGCATGGCAACATTTTATATAATTCTCTATAGATTTTTTCATTCCTAACCAAAAGAAGGATTCACGTGCTCTCCTTAATGTTCTATCAATCCCTAAATGCCCTGCATATGGACTTGCATGTACAATGTGGATGGTTCGATTAATTAAAGAGGGAGGAAGAACTACCCTTGCACAAAATTCCCCTCCCCTCTTCTCGTAAGCACAATATAAGATATTTTCTATAAAAAAATCCTCACGAGGCACATTCAGAAATGAAGGATAACTCTCCAGTTCCCCTTTAATCACTGCTCGCACTCTTTCCATCCATTCCTCTTTTTTTCTGTCCCTCTCGGACTTCTTTTATGTCTCAACCTCCCAAGTCAATCACACCCACATCATCAGGGCATTCATTCTGGACACCCCTGGTCATGTCTTCGGCCACTCACATATATTCACCTTCATCGCTCATATCTCTCTCTATCATCCCGTTCTCTACTTTCTCTATTTTGATGGGGTCTTCAATATTTTGGTTACGTTTTTCGTTCCTCTTTTGTGCCCTAGTTGTTACTCCTATTACTGCACCTTTCAATCCATCTCACTTGTTGAGAGGTCAAATCTCCTTTGTAAAAGAGGTCCCATAAAGGGCGATAATCACTTTGCAACTCAATTGATTAACCTAATAAAAAGAACCGATGCCTCTCTAGAGCCCAAAGAATAGCCAAAGCCTCTCGATCGAATGTACTATAACTCCTTTTTGCGTATTTTAATGCCCTGGAAGCAGAACAAATGGGTCGCTCTCTACCTTATCATCTCATTGAGAAATTACGCCACCAATAGCCAAGCTTCTTGCATCTGTTGTCCCTAAGAACGGGCGATAAAATCTAGGATATGCGAGTAAGTCATTGCTAGTTAAGGCAGTTTTCAAATGGTTAAAGGCCCCTTCTTCTTCCACTCCCCAATTTATTACTTTTTGTTTCTTTAAAGCATCTAAGGGTCTCTCTATCTCTCCAAAACCTCTTATGAATTTACGGTAATACCCAGCGAGCCCATGGGACCTAGCTACTTCCTTAGGTGTACGTGGCCTGGGGAAATCTCTAATAGCTACTACTTTACTGGGCCAGGGTTGGATACCATCTAGGGTTATTAAGTGACCTGAAAATTTGAACTGTTTACAGAAAAATTTGCACCTTGAAAAATATATTTTCATACCATTATGTCGCAATGCTTCTAAAACTTTACGAATATTATTATTATGTTCTTCGGCCGTTTTCCCTGTAATTATGATATCGTCTAAATAAGCAAGAACATTATGGCCAATTAAGGGAGACAAAACCGCCATCATTACTCTAGAGAAATGACTTGGAGTATCTTTAACACCGAAAGGAAGAAAATTAAACTGAAATAGTTGATCGTTAGCTACAAATGCCGTTTTACATTTACTCTCTTCCTGAATGGGTATTTGATAGTATCCAAATTTTAAATTACCAGTTGTAAAATATTTACTATCTCGTACCTTCACAAGTAATTCTTTAATAGAGGGCAATGGAAATGCATTATCCTTAGTGACTGCATTCAACTTCCTATAATCAACACACAATCTTACCGAGCCATCCTTTTTCCTAACAGCTACAATTGGAGAAACCCAAGGGGATTCGCCTTCCTCGATTATCCCTTGTTCCCTTAATTTATTAATTTCCCTTTCTATCTCTCCCTGGAAATGAATGGGTACCTTATAATGCCTTGACCTGATCGGCTCCGCCTGCCCAGTTTCAATGCTAAAGATAAATCGATCAATCCTCCCGTGTGGCTCATCTCCAATTGCAACTACATCAGAATAATTATTAACAATGAAACTAACTACAAGTTGATATTCTGACGGACATAGTTTTCATAATTGCATAATCAAATTCTGAGTGCGTTTGTCTGTGCGGGCTGGAGTTGTGGCTCCTAACATCACATTATTAGCAATTTCCCATAACTGTAATTCACACACAGAATCACTTCCTAACACAACTCTTTTATTTGACAACTTAACTATCGTTATATCAGCTCTGTTCTCTTTTATTTCCTATAATCCCTCTAAGATTACATGCACCCAATTGTCATGGGGTTTAACAACGACCTTGGTTCCTTCCGGAAGAGGCCGACACGGGGTCACTGATATGCTCATAAGAGTCTGGGGAGACAACACTTCTCTCTTAGGTACAGCTGTTACCTTACTTAAATGTCTCGCCATGCCCGTATGAGTACTTACTCTCTCATGACTTTCTATCGGCAAAATGCACCCTCCTGCTTTTACTGTTACTGTATCTTTTCCCCCAAAAATGCATATTTGATTACTAGAAATGAAATCAATTCCTAAAATAACCTCGATTCCTGTAATTCCCAAGGTGGGCAAGACCAAAAAATCATGTGTAAGCCTCACAGATCCCACCTTAAAGTTGATGATCGTTGTATGGTTTATGCATATTTTGTTTCCTCCTGGTGTGTCAAGAACGAGGGATGCCGTTGACTGTAGTGGGTTTGAGGAGAATCTTTTTCAATCAGTGAAAAGCTGGTTCCTGTGTCGATCAGCGCTCGAATGGATTTATCTGTCAGGTCAATCCTAACTGCTAAAATTCCTAGACGGCCATTATGATATATGGGGTATGGGCCAATGACCTCAGCTGCAACGCCGCTGCTCCCTAGTGCTGCGGGGGTGAGGTCGGGGGTACCGATGGAGGTCCCAGTGCTTGCTCTACCAAGTCCGTCGTCGATGGGAGCGCTGCCTTGGCTGCTGCTTCTGATGTCATGTGGGGGGGCATCGATCTCCCTCGTCTCCCCCTTCCTCTGTTTCTTTTTCCTCGGATGGGGGGCAGGGGGGGGGGTGCGTGTGCCACAGCCCGCCCGCCCTCAGCATTTTTTGCTGGGCGCTCTTGAGATAGATGACCTTAGGCCTGACAAGTGTAACAGTGGGGGAATCCTTGGGTGGGGCACTCCACTCGTCGGTGCCCCTCTCCCCCACACTGCCAGCATCTGAAGACTCTTCTTAGCTGCTGACTGCGTTCTCCCCTCACCCGCTTTGGGGGTTCGTGAAGGTCTCTCATGACTGCCAACTTCTCGGAATTGGGCCAGTTATTCCCAGTCATTTTTTCTTCTGGAAAACTGTCTAAATGTTTTGTATCGTGCTTACTGCGTCTGCTAACGAGTGAGTGTCATCGAACAAATAACCACATAAATATGGGTTTACTAATCTGCGAATACGTCTAGGGGCAATTGCTTTTTTATTACCTTCTGGGAGATTGGCACTCCGGGTAGCAAACGAATCACAATCCTGAAAAATGCGAGTTGCAAAACTAAGAACGGATTCACCTTCCCCAATTTTGGGTTTGTAATTTTCTTTTAGGCCCCCTTTCTCGCATCAGGTAAGGCATACTTCTCAATTAAACGTCTTTTCATTTCAGTATAACTTCTTAAACTGTCTTGCGGCCAACACATTACCTCCATTGGAGGAGCATCTTTCAGTAATCTAACTACTTGAATAGCTTTTTCTCTTTCCGACCACCCCTATGTGGCTAATTCAAAGTCTCTCAAAAACACTTCAATTGATTGAAACCCTTCGTTAGGCCATTGATCATCAAAAGGCCTAACACTTGCCTGGAGTTCTGGCAACTTTCGAACTACGATGTTATTTTCACTCGGCTGTGCATGTGTACTTTCACTTGTGTGCGTTTGGACTTCGTTTATGTACGTCGAATATGGTGTGGTTGCGCGGCGCTCCTTTTCTCGTTCAACCAAGATTCTGTTCATTAACTCTTCTAAGTTATCTAACTTATTTTCCAATTCTTGCGTTCTAATTTCCTGTCTATATTCTTCGTCAGCAACGCTATATCCAACTGCTCCTTCGTTCTTGTCTCCTGCAGCAGCAGCGGCTGCTATGTTAGTCCTTGTGTATCTAGGCATCTTGAACTTTTATTTTACCGGCTCAAAGAACAACTTCTCTCACAGCATACACAAACAGACGTATTTTTACACCTGGCACTAATATGTTCCATGTCCACGGATAATGAGACATCAGAACATGGGGTTTTTTCACTTTATTACAAAAGGTACGTGAGTACACTGTACAGCTGACACTCTCTCAGGTGAGCGCCTTGTCTACTTGAACGCACAAAGGCAACTAACTCCCTTTGCAAGCAAGATGAAATCTTGCTACAACAACATGCTGAATAGTTAGGTTTTGTGGAATTCCCATGATTATATAATTCATTTACCTTGACGTACAACGCATATCTTCATACAAGAATTAGGACATATATACACATCTATATATATATATATATATATATATATATATGTATATATATATATATATATATATATATATATATATATATATATACATAAATGTATATTTATATATATATATATATATATATATATATATATATATATATATGTATATATATACATATATATATGTATATATACATATACATATATATATATATATATATATATATATATATATATATATATAAATGTTAATTCAGAGACACTAGCTATTTAGCTGGTAACCCATGTCGTTAGGTTTTAAAGAGGTACTTCAAGAGTTGAGAGGTGTACAAACTTCACGTGGGTTTTACTTCACTGCCCAAGGCTGTGAAGTTTCTTTTGGCATGTCAAGCAAGGTGTTCTAGGGGTACTTTCATTTTATATATTTTCATAATTTCAAAGATATATGTTGGGGCACGCAGATGTAAGTTTGTGACGAGCCAATATTTACAGTATGTGTTCTATATTTCTTGTCATTTTTTTATTGCATAAATATGATGAAACGTTATATAATCAAAACAGGTTTAATGAGGTAAAGAAATTATTCATTTTATAAAGGTGTATTTAGTTAACTTTGAAAGATATATCAATGTACTCCGTAACCGTTATAACTTACTGAACATTATGAATTATTATTTGATAATATATTTAAGTGTGAAATAATTCCTTCCAGAAATGAACCTACTGCAACTAATACCACTACTGTCAAATGGAATAAAGGTTAAAGTTGAGTTTGGAAGACTGTTTGTCCCTTATAGTACATACATACATACATGCATGCTTATACAGCATATATGTATGTATGTATGTATACTGTAAAGATATATATATATATATATATATATATATATATATATATATATATTATATATATATATATATATATATATATATATATATATAATAAATACATATATAGATGTGTGTATGCATAAAATAGCCTATACAAAATGGCGTTGTTACTAGATATAAGGTTCCCTAAGTAAATGAGAAAGGAAATGTGCTCGTCGAGGTACTTGGTTATTGCAACTGCATGGTATTAAAAATTGATTATATTCTTGACAGCTCAAATGAAGAAAAAAAAAAGTTTCCCATACTTCGTCAAACTTTCTAGGATCGTTATTGATTGGCAAATACAGCTATAATTCATCGCCAATTTTACAGCATGGTTATTATATTGGCGAAAAGAAGTCTATCAAAATAGGTTTCATTTCTTGAAATGTAGTGCTTTGTTTTCGACAGATATTTTTAATATATCTTACTTCATCTATCAATGGTTAAAACCTAAGTTTCATTATTAAAAATGTAGATGTGGTATATTTTATGCCTGCGAATGATAGATGTAAGTGTATGGGTCTTATCCTTTGTACTTGGATTCAAAGGGTCGCAGTCACTACCATTAAAGGCCACTCGCTCTTGATCACTTACTGCCATAACAATGGATAACCCAATTGACTCCCACAAACCAAAGCTTTCTGTTCAAGAAATTTCTGTTTCTATGTGTACGTGTTATTATAAGCATGGTTTACTCATAAATGGTATTGATATTGTATATAATAAATGATATATCCAAGTAATGTGTCTGTGTGTGTTCCAAAGGCTATGAAAAAGTTAATAATTCAGACATTGATGAAAGATAAATAAGTAAAAAAAAAATCCTTGACATATATCCTGCAGTATTTACTTTTAACCATTAATATAAAAACTGATAAAAAGAAAATATATGTAAATACCACATATATAAGTAGAGTTACATACAGGAGAATCTAGAATGGAAATTAAAGAAATAAGTAAACAGATTTACTTAAGAGGCAAACCTTTTCCCTCGACTCCCAAGGCCTTAAGCAAATCTTCCCAAGAAGGATTATCTCTGCGGGAAGAATTTAAAGGACCTTATCTGTAGACCTGACAAGTCTGTATTTTCTACCACCTTGATGCTCTTAGAAAGTTTGACAGTATAGATTATGCATTAGTACAGCCTAGATAGAAGACCGGTTAATGGATATAACGGGCAGAGGAAAGGTCAAATCTGCATGTGATTTTTCATTATTATTTGGCTGAAACTGTGGTAAGATGCTTGGAAGTTTAATTCGGAGTTGTATGCACAGAAATACTGTTTACTAACAACGTAATCCTAGGCACTCTTGAGTGATAACGTATGTGTCACTTTTTTTAAATCAAGTTACTTTTATTGTCAACTCTGTACAGAAAAAAAGGATCCATCTAGTTTCCATCAACGCATCATTCATTTTTCAAAATCAAGGTACTTTTTATTTATTTTTTTGTTTCAACATTTCTCCTGTCTGGTTAGCAATATTTAATTCCTCAGCTTAATGGAGAGGACATTCGTGTTTTGCTACATCATGAGAGGAGATACTCGTTAATTAGATAGGAGACACTGGTATTTGAGGATATTTCAACATCTAAGAGAGAAGAAAGGAAGGGAGCTGAGTGATATAAGATAAAAAAGTTTGAGATGTTATACATAAGGGAATGTTGAGGATGATAGAAGTGTGGTTAATTGGCTAATATATGAAAAGACACCAAGAAGTTACATGATTGCAAGTAAGATGCAATAGTAAGGAGGAGCTACCTACATCGAGTGCCTTATTCGTGGCGCCAGTTATATACAGTGACTTCCGAGGAAGAACGTCACAAACGTTCAAACATGATAAAGCTTGTGCTAGCATGATAACACATGTTTTTCTATTAACAGTGCAGGAAGAGCGAGTGATAAGATAAAAATTCAAAACCGTTACAGTGTACGTGCGTGTATGAAACACATGCGGTACATGCTGTTCAATATTTGGATGGTATTTCTTGATAAAGGAATATGTAAAAACACTAATTGTTTCTTTCTATAAGGGTAAAAATTATAAATGAGACTTTTAGGCTTAAAGAGGTTACGTAGTTGTTCACCAGGTTAAGGGTTTAGTAGTACTGTACTCTGATTGGATTAGACAGATGATAAAAAGACTAGTAGGTGACGACCAGTTTGGGATGAGACATGGATTGGTGTGAGGGATCAAATATTTGTAATGGATTACTTATGTGAAAGGCTTGAAAGTGAAGGGAAAAAGTATGATATTTCTATGAATATTTAAAGCAATTCATTTTACACTCTTTGAATATTTTCCAGCTTTTTCCCTTTATAGATATTTCTAAGCATTGTAAAGATATTCTGCTTACATCTTGAAAAAGTTCAGTCATTCCTCAGTATGATGAAATAAACTAGCTGTTGTAGTAAACTTAATTCCTAAGAATCCTCTCACAGTTGGCTCGATTTTTCATTTTAAGGATCGATTGAGCCCTTTGATGTCCTCTGGTGTAGTTTATCAATATATTTGCCCAAAGTGTAACTCTGGGACCTACGTAGGATCTACCAAGAGGTTGTTGAAGGTCAGAATTGATTCTCATAGAGGTGTTAGTTTTCGAACAGGTTGCAGAATATCCAACACAGAACATTCAAATATTCACAATCATACTAAAATGTGCAAAATAAATATTGACAATAAAGATTTTGGCATTATAGGGCAAATATCTAATTCCCACGACTTGCCGATTCTGGAGTCAATTTTGATTAAAAGACTGGTTCCATCGTTAAACACCCAAGCATCCTCCATTCAATTGTACTTGTCATAGGTTTCTTTGTTTTGTTCTGTAGTTGCTAATGCCATTCAGTTTCTATTTGCGCTAATGCGAGGTTGGTTCCACTTCTGTTTTATGAATATTTTTACTAGAATTTTTAATTTTTTTTTACCAATTATCACTTATATATATATATATATATATATATATATATATATATACATATATATATATATATATATATATATATATATATATATATACATATATATATATATGTATATATATATATATATATATGTATATATATATATATATATATATATATATATATATATATTTGTATATTACTGTTTCTTAATGTTATATATTTACTTCCTATTTGCAGCCCTGGAATATGTATATATATATATATATATATATATTTTTGGGCTCAAGCCATGTCGTCCTGATGGAAGTTCCTATAGGGTAGCTTCCTAGGGTATATTACAACTACGGCGATATTCCCAGAGAATTTACCTTAAGGTACCAGAATTCTAACTCCTGGAGCGAGTATCCCTCGTGAAAGGGATATCGCGATATATCAGAGGACGTATTCTTGACACGCCACATGGCAATCTACATCCTGGAAAGAGATTTCGTCTCGTAGGAGGTGATTGGCGAGATACGAATTCGGGAAAGAAAAAGGGGAGCCGCTCCCAAGGCTTCCCTATCCTCCGATTCGTATGCGTGCCTGGCGCCAATCCTGGCGCCATCTGTATTCCTTTTTGCGTAGCTTAACAACTCGGTGTTTTTTCCTGTGTTTCTCGCAAATCTTGGATTTATTCTACTTTTTCATGGCTTCTCCGTCTTCGTTGGCCTCTGATAAGTTGAGTATAATGTCTTTTATGTATAAATGTAGGCTCTTGGTAAAATTTTGAGTGATTAATAGGATTAATCTTTGATACAAGAGCCGTAGCCTACCAGAGGCGTCCTGGACGCTGTCGCTCGCTAGGTATAAATTAGTTAGTCAGAGTGACATTCCTGGTTGTTTTCTTTAATAAATTTTAGCTATTTAGCTTTACATAGGATTTCCTTTCGTGCTTAGTATTATTTGGCGAAGTATTCGCCATTCTGGCCTACGCTAGGCCATGTAGCCTAGTCGTTTGGTCCTAGTACTTCATGCATGATTTTGGTTTTTCCGAGTGTAATTAAAATTTTATTGAAGCTTTAGGCTATATTTTATACATTTAAGACTGTGTGGAATATTTCCAAGATAGTATACGAGTGAGTTTCGGTGATTTAGGTAATCGATTCTCTTGGTGCCTAGGCTAGTTGCTTATGGAGCCTTAGTATACTTTATCATACTCCCCGGTTGCTTTCTTTTCTTCGGAGAAGGTATGCAATCCCTTTCCCTCTGTTTAAGCCTTGGGCTTATCCCTAAGTGGTTTTTTCCGAATTAATTTTCGATAAAACTATACTGGGGTGTTACTGTACCTTCCTGTTCCTGTAATATGGTTCAAGAGGGACAGAACAACAGAGTTTTTTAGTCTGAGTCTGTGTTGTCTGGCTTGGGGCTGAGTCCCCCTCGCTGACCTGACACAGACAAAGGGAGCTTAGCTCCCTTAGGTCACTACCAAAGGTTTCTGTGGATATGATTCCTTCTTTTGTGATCTACCAGACTAGTCCTTGTTGCTGTTCTCGGGGGAGGATAAGTTTCTTTCCCTGGGAGTAGCAACGCCTTCCTTGCTTTGGTGCTCTGGGAGCTGGCAAGTATTGCTGGCCTTCCCCCTTAGATCTCCCTTAGGCTAAGATAAGTTTCTTGGCTGCGGGTGATCTGTCACTAAAGCAAGGTTGGCAGGACCCTCTTGTCCCTTCCCCCTCTTTCTCCGTAATGGCCGAGCCATTACTGTACTGTACGTCGTTCTACATCTGGACCTAGTATAGGTTAGGATGTGGAATTGACTCAGCCCCTTGCCGGCCGGCAGAGCTGCTGGCCGGCAAGGGTCTTATGTTTTTGAGTGCTGCCCGGACCTCTCTTGGTCCCTCATCCATGCCTGCCTGTAGAGCCAGACGGCATTGGTCAGGAAGCCTGAATTAGTATCTCCCCTTCCTTATATGCACTCTTTCGGTTGCCGGGCTTGGAGGTTGTGTACACTCTTATCCCGGCATTCATTCTATTTTTCTTCTAGTGCTGTACCTGACCCGGCTGCCGGCCTATGAGGCCGGCAGCCGGGCAGGTGTAGTCCTCTGGTTCTTTTGCTGCCGGCTGGCATCGGTCTTGTACCTTTGCCGGCCGGCTTATGTCAGCCCTTGTCTGCCGGTCACCAAGAGTGTGGCCGGCAGCTGGGTACTACCTTGTGTAGTTGCTGGCCGGCAGCCATTGCCGGCCAACATTGGCTGTTACCGGCCGGCAGTTGCTGCCGACCGGCACATGCATTTGAACCAGAGTGCTGCCGCCTTATAGCTGTTAAGTAGTATACTTTAAAGCTAGTTATGGTGTGTGCCGGCCGGCAAAGGCAGGCCGGCACGCATCCCCCTATACGGTACTAGTATTCTTCAGTATAACATATACAGTAAGAAGAAAACTATGGTAAGGGTTTTGGTACAGCACTGTGTCTTCTAACACTATTGTGTTTTCTCGCACATCCCTTTGCTGTTGCCCTACAGATAGGAAAGTGAGTTCTTTCCTGTCTATTATCCAGGATTTTAAAATCATTGCTTAGGTGTGAGCTCCACCTGTTTCCTCTGGAAACCTTGCATTGGTTACTCTAGAAGAGATTAACCATTTTGATTTTATTATCTGGAAGGCTGCAACAATGGGTTGTGAGGGAAACACAAGTGTGTGTCTTTCCTTTATGAATTGTTATGCTATACTATGCATATCCAGTGATACATAGTTCACTTGATACTCATGGAAATTTCTTCTCTTTACAGGAGGACCCTCCGAAGTGCGGAAATGTTTTCTGCAACGTCCGCAGCAAGAACCTCTGCGGACATGAGTGTTGTAGGAGACACGCAGCATGCGCTGTCTCCAAGGATGATCTCCAGTATTGGGACCCTCAGGTATGTACTGTATGCACTAACCTGATTACTGAGGCTTTTGATTCCCCTAGAACGGCGGAATCAAGGGATATAGCAAGGGAGAAGCTTCGTACCTGGGTAAGGGGCTTCCAAAAGAACACCTCTGGCCCTTATCTTCCAAGTGAGAAGATGAGGGCGTATCTTTTTCCCAAGGCATGAGCTGATGCAGTGATTCCCCAGCCTCAAGAGGAGATCCCCCAAGATCAAGTCCAGGTGGACGTGGAAGTCGCAGTCGCGATGCAAGACATCCAGTTAGATGACAGGATGTCTGACCTGGACGAGCGTTTGGAACAAGACCTCCTGGCAGAAGGTCAGGATGAAGTTCAAACCCCGGATGTCGTAGAGGATGAGATTGACGAGGTGTCGGCTACTCCGGTTCAGATTCCGGAGCCTATTCCCTTAACATCGGCCGGTCTCCCAGTAGAACTGTGACAGGCCCTCTCTTCGATTGTTGGAATGATCCAACAAATGCAGAAGGAGAATCAGGAGAAGGCGGCTGCTATGGAACTGCGTATGCAGTCCCTGGCAGAATCACATGGGCCCCGGAAAAGGCTCAATGTGAAAGACCTTCCCTTATGCTCAGATGCTAACCCATGGAGGTATGCTGAGCACATGCCGATGACGACTGGAAAGATCGTCATCTCGGATAAGCTGGGTTCAGTTCCCCTAGAGGAGGTGGAATTCTGGCCCAGCAAGGCATCATATCCGGACTGCTATGTCCGGCTGAGAAAAGAACCAGCTTCAAGGGAGGAGACAGAGCCGAAGGAGGTCATAATTATGGACCACGCTAAGGCTCAAGCCCTACTTTCATCCTCGATGAAAGAGAGGGGCTTCTCTAACTCGAAGGTAGCTGCATTGAGCAAGAAGCTCCCTTCTTTTGTGTCCTCTCCTGCTAGAGCCTTCCCCTTTTTACAGAAAGGATTTGCGGCTGTCCTAAAGGCAGTCGAGGCCGGCAAGCCTTGCCCCTCCCTGGAGGAGTGTAAACCCTTGTCGCTGGCCCTGCCTATGGACCACAAAGACTGGAAGGATGTCCATCTGACGTTCTCAGTGGGAAAGTTGGAGGCTGATATTGCCGGACGGCAATTCGGCGAAGACCTCCCCAAGCTGTCCGACTCTCTTTTACGAAGAGAGTTCGAGACAAAAGAAAGACTGGCTGCCTCAATGTCTCATCAGACTACTCTTGAGACGATGGCAAGTGACCCCAAGGTCCATGAAATGTTCATGGTGGTGGCTAAGTCTCACCTAGCCACAGTGACGAAGGACCTTTATAGCTTCGTCAAGGCAAGGAGAGCTTGCAGGGAGTTCGTGTTCACCGGGGCTACGGTGAGACACGAGCCAAGGAAGTTAATCTCCTCCAACATTTGGGGAAAAGACCTTTTCCCTACCGATGTGGTCAAAGAAGTTGTTGATAAGGCCGCCGTGGAGAATAGAAACCTTCTCCAGAAGTGGGGCCTGGCTATCAAAAGAAAGTCTTCCCCGGATGAGGGTCCTCAACCAAAGAGGAAGAATATGAGGACTAGGCTACCGTCTCGGCCAGCCAAGCCTTTTAGACAGCAACAGCAACTGCAATTGCCATTGCCTCCAGTGCCCCAGATGGTGGCACAAACCCTGACCACTTTTCAGTGGGTACCCCAGGCTGTGCCAGGTCAGTCCACCGCATTCACCCCAACGTTCGAAGGACAGTCTTCTTCCTTTCGTGCAAAACCTAGAGGAGCAGCCAGAGGCTCGTCTAGGCGCCCCTCAAGGGGAAGGGGATTCAGAGGTGGTCGTGGTCAGGGAGGCAAGACCTCAGGACGGCAGTCCAAGTGAAACGATACCGGTAGGAGGGAGACTGATGAAATTTTGGGATCGCTGGACCTTCGATCCCTGGGCCCAAAGCCTACTCAAGAATGGACTGGGCTGGAGCTGGTACAGCACTCCACCCCCGTGCCTTCGGTTTTTCCAACACTCCACCCCCGTTCTGGAGGAGTACGTTCAAGAACTGTTGGAGAAAAAGGTGATCCGAAAGGTGAAGTCCATCAAATTCCAAGGGAGGCTGTTTTGTGTTCCCAAGAAAGACTCGGAAAAGCTCAGAGTCATTCTGGACTTGTCGCCACTCAACAAGTTCATAGTGAATTGCAAATTCAAGATGCTAACACTGCAACACATAAGGACCTTACTGCCCAAGAGGGCATACTCAGTCTCTATAGACTTGTCAGATGCCTATTGGCACATTCCAATCAGCCGTCGACTCTCCCCCTACCTAGGGTTCAGGCTACAACGGAGACTATATGCCTTCAGAGCCATGCCATTCGGGCTAAACATAGCCCCAAGGATTTTCACGAAGCTTGCGAGCGCAGCTCTCAAACAATTACGCCTAAAGGGAATTCAGGTAGTAGCCTACCTGGACGACTGGCTGGTGTGGGCAGCATCCGAGACCGAATGCTTGTAAGCTTCCAGTCAGGTGATCCAGTTCCTAGAGTACCTAGGCTTCAAGATCAACAGAAAAAAGTCTCGACTTTCTCCATCCCAAAAGTTCCAGTGGCTGGGAATCCACTGGGACCTTTTGTCACACAGTTTCTCCATCCCGACGAAGAAAAGGAAGGAGATAGCGGGCTCTGTCAAGAGACTTCTAGATTCCGAAAGGATATCAAGACGCGAACAGGAGAGGGTACTAGGCTCTCTCCAGTTTGCTTCAGTGACAGACCCAGTGCTAAGAGCACAGCTAAAGGATGCAACCGGAGTTTGGAGAAGGTATGCATCAAACGCGCGAAGAGATCTGAGAAGACCAGTGCCGCCTCGGCTACGTACTCTTCTCAGGCCTTGGTCCCAAGCCAGACATCTAAAGAAGTCGGTTCTCCTTCAGCCACCTCCCCCGTCGATGACGATTCACTCAGACGCCTCAAAGGAGGGATGGGGAGGTCACTCTCATCGGAAAAAAGTCCAGGGGACTTGGTCCAAGCTATTCAGGACCTTTCATATAAACTTTCTAGAAGCTATGGCAGTGCTCCTTACCTTAAAGAAAGTCTCCCCGCGTCACTCGATCCACATAAGATTGGTGATGGACAGCGAGGTGGTTGTGAGATGCTTGAATCGACAAGGGTCGAGGTCACCACCTCTCAACCAGGTGATGTTAGCCATTTTCCGATTGGCGGAAAAGAAGAAGTGGTACCTGTCGGCAGTTCACCTTCAAGGAGTCCGCAATGTGACAGTGGACGCTCTATCCAGGTTCACACCGATAGAGTCGGAATGGTCCTTAGACGCAGGATCATTCTCCTTCATTCTGAATCAAGTCCCAGAACTGCAGATAGACCTCTTTGCGACGAAAGACAACAAGAAGTTGCCCCTGTACGTGTCCCCGTACGAGGACCCCTTAGCGGAAGCAGTGGACGCGATGTCCCTCGACTGGAACAGATGGTCCAGGATTTATCTGTTCCCTCCTCACAACCTTCTGTTGAGGGTCCTCAACAAACTGAGATCCTTCAAGGGGGTAGCGGCAATAGTGGCCCACAAGTGGCCGAACAGTATGTGGTTCCCCTTGGCGTTGGAACTACAGATGAAGTTTGTGCCGCTACCACATCCAGTTCTGACCCAGCGAGTCCAGAAGTCGACTGTCTGCGCTTCATTACAGAAAACCCGGACCCTGCAGCTCATGATTTTCTCGCCCTTGCGGTGAGAAAGCGTTTCGGGATTTCGAAAGCCAGCATAGACTTCCTAGAGGAATATAAGTGCAAATCGACTAGAAGGCAATATGAGTCATCTTGGAGAAATTGGGTGGCCTTTGTAAAGGCAAAGAATCCGCAGGAGATCTCAACAGACTTCTGCTTATCTTTCTTCATCCACCTCCATGGCCAAGGGTTGGCAGCTAACACGATTTCAGTGTGTAAATCTGCTTTGATGAGACCCATTTTATTTGCCTTCCAGATCGACCTAGGTAACGAGATCTTTAATAAAGTTCCGAAAGCCTGCGCTAGGCTCAGACCTTCAGCACCTCCAAAGCCCATCTCATGGTCTTTAGACAAAGTTCTTCATTTCGCCTCCCTGTTGAGCAATGAAGAATGTGCGTTAAAGGATTTGACGCAAAAAGTTATTTTCCTATTTGCACTCGCGTCCGGGGCCAGGGTTAGTGAGATCGTAGCCCTCTCGAGAGAGGCAGGTCGTGTTCAGTTCCTGGATGGGGGGGAGCTGAACCTGTTTCCGGATCCTACGTTTCTCGCCAAGAATGAGTTACCCACCAACAGGTGGGGTCCCTGGAGAATCTGCCCTCTGAAAGAAGATGCATCTCTATGTCCAGTAGAATGCCTAAAGGTCTATCTTCGTAGAACTTCAGACTTCAAGGGTGGTCAACTATTCAGGGGAGAAACATCAGGCTCAAATTTATCTCTGAATCAACTCAGAGCGAAAATCACATATTTTATTCGCAGAGCGGATCCTGACAGTACACCCGCAGGTCACGATCCGAGGAAAGTTGCCTCATCCCTAAATTTCTTTAATTGTATGGATTTTGAACATCTCCGTTCATACACGGGCTGGAAGTCTTCCAGAGTGTTCTTTCGCCACTATGCGAAGCAAGTAGAGGAACTAAAGAGATCTGTGGTAGCAGTGGGTCGTGTAGTTAACCCTACTGTTTAACTCTGCGAGGAACAGTGGTCTTAATTGGGACGATTAAGTCCAGGGTGAGTGTGTAGGTACATACTGTACTACAAACTAAATGAGGGCACCGAGTGCCTACATAGACTGTTCCTTTTTCAAAGGTGAACCTAGCATAAGTACAGACATGTGTGCCGAGCGTTTCTAACGCTAATGTGATTGATTTGTAATACAGACTTTTATGACTTGATACCTCGGTATCTTAAAAAAGTGGCGTTTAATGGTTTTTCTTTCAGATAAACAAGTTCTGTTTACTATCATACTTATGCTTAAAGTTTTGGGTTATCCTCTTTTATATATATATATATATATATTTGTTGTTAACCTGTCTATTTATTGTCTGTCAATAAACTTGTTCTTGAGAACCTTGCGTCTCTTTCACCTGTGTCAATTTATTGGTATAATTGAGCATTTAATTCTATGTATCTTATCTGGGATAATTCTGGTAGAATTGTTCTGTTATGCAAGCTATGTTGCATTGGTTTATGTAGTCCCCTAATGGGAGGACTCCGTCCCATAAAGGGACGAGGGCAGTTTTATTAGTTTCTTCCTATGTGGATATAAACCTTTGTCCAATACAAGTATTGTGCGGATTACTGGTCAATATATATTGACGCAGTGGTTCTATACAAACTATGCTTTACTTAATATAGGGCGAGACCACTATATTAGCTTGCCTGGTATTCATACATAGGTATATGTACTCTTCGAGACTTTTCCAGAGTCTAGTAGGACTCTTCCCTGTAGGGGGCAGGAAGCTCTAACATAGTTTATAGTTAATTGAAAAGATGTATAATGGTAACATCTTAGGTCTCTAGGTCTAGTCGACCGGGAAAAAATTACCTCCGGGGAGTACGGCACGTTCTGAGAATCCACAGATACAGTAATGCTCTGGTACACTTCCATCAGGACGACATGGCTTGAGCCCAAAAAACGGATTTTGAGCGAAGCGAAAAATCTATTTTTGGGTGAGATGGCCATGTCGTCCTGATGGACCCGCCCTTGCCTTTCTAAGAAAGGGCTGTAGGACCCCTCCCTACATACAGTATCTGTAGCACCTCGTGTACGCTACAAGGAATACAGATGGCGCCAGGATTGGCGCCAGGCACGCATACGAATCGGAGGATAGGGAAGCCTTGGGAGCGGCTCCCCTTTTTCTTTCCCGAATTCGTATCTCGCCAATCACCTCCTACGAGACGAAATCTCTGTCCAGGATGTAGATTGCCATGTGGCGTGTCAAGAATACGTCCTCTGATATGTCGCGATATCCCTTTCACGAGGTATACTCGCTCCAGGAGTTAGAATTCTGGTACCTTAAGGTAAATTCTCTGGGAATATCGCCGTAGTTGTAATATACCCTAGGAAGCTACCCTATAGGAACTTCCATCAGGACGACATGGCCATCTCACCCAAAAATAGATTTTTCGCTTCGCTCAAAATCCGTTATATATATATATATATATATATATATATATATATATATGGATAAATATCAACACAACATCGTGTTCAAATAGAAATAAATTTTTACCTCATACTTGAGGTAGAAATTTATTTCTATTTGAACACGATGTTGTGTTGATATTTATCCATATTGACTCATTAGGGGTAATTTGAATGAATTACTACCAATTGTGTCACGTGGTGGGCCGGGAAATCGGGTAAAACTCGCTGGTAAGAGACTGATGTCTCGCCAGGTAAATCCTCGGACAGCTAGGTAGCGTCAGGTTCCGGTTTCTTTTAATGGCCTTTCGTGGCATGGTTGGTTTCGACCTGGCCTTTCATTTGAAGGGGCTAGCGTTCGATCCCAAGTATGAGGTAGAAATATATATATATATATATATATATATATATATATACAGTATATATACATATATATATATATATATATATATATATATATATATGTATAGTGAATATATGTATATATATATTTATATATATATATATATATATATATATATATATATATATATATATATATATACACAAATATATATATATATATATATATATATATATATATATATATATATGTACATATATACATATGTATATGTATGTATATATATACACACACACACACATATATATATATATATATATGTATATATATATATATATATATATATATATATATATATATATATAGATGAAACTGGAAAGAATAATTAACCTCTCTTACCGGCATTTGTATTCCCTTGGAAATCTCGGTAGGACAAATCTCCTATAATGTTATACCTCATTTTGCAGTCAATGCAAATTGTATACAATACATGCAAATATATTTAATCCTTTTTTCATTCATTTTGATCCCAATGAAAGAGGCCTTTGGTTTCCCACGTTAAGCTTCTGACATGAATGTCATAATCCATTGCCGTTCTTTGGTAATCTGGGATGGGCGGTTTATTGTGGGTGGTGGGGATGAGTTGGGGGTCGGGTGGCTGGTTGATGTGGCTGTGTATGAGAATTCTGGATTTGTGGGAGAAGTGAAGGAGGTTTGAAAAAAGTAGGGGGTTAAATATTTGTTCTGGATGGGGAAGTTGGAGAACGATGGATGTTGTTAAGGGTGAGGGAAGGAGAACAATTGCTTTGCGGAGGAAAAGATAGAGGGAAGTCGTTTTTGAGGAGTCGGAGTCGTGAGTGTTTAGGGGAGGGGTAGCGGATAGGAGCTCGCTCGCAATTTCGTACCCAGCGTTAATGTGGTGGCAATGAGGATCTGTCGGGGGATAAAGGCAAAATACCTGAGATCTGCTTAAGTCAGGAACAATGTGTCTGCGGCTTCCGCAGACAGCGCTGCTCCTGAGACATTCAGGCATTTAGGAAGCGATAGCAATAACGCACAAAGGGATGGCAAGACATTCCGCAAAGATGTGGACAATCAAAAGAAAAGGAAAAATAATTTTTTTTTCTAACAAATAGCTTTCTTTTATCTTGGTTGTTCAACTGAAAGACCTTCCTAATATTCATTTTAGTTCTAATTAGGCTGGTCCAAATTATCACCCCAAACGTTATTGGTAATTTGATACAAGGTTTTTTAAAGGTTACTCATGGATAGCAGAGGCAGGGGCAGAGACAAGGCCTTAGCAGGACAATGCTCTAGAGAATTATTACCCCATATACATATGATCAGCGCCAGGGTACCCTCTCCACCCAAGGTAGGACCAGGGAGGGCCAAGAATTGGCTTCTGATGACTCAGGAGATAGACCTATAGGTTCCCTAAAATTCCCCATCCTTTGCTCATAAGGATGGTGAGGCTGCAGAAACTAAAGACACTATCGAGATTGAGCAGGAACGTTTTCATTAGACTACCTTTTTTGTCTGCATCTTTTCCCACTTTTATGTGGGGTCGATGTTTCTGGCCAGTGTTCTCCATCTACCTCTGTTTCACACTTCATCACCGCTTAATCCCTTTGATCGAAGGTCATCCTTGATACAGTCCATCCACCTTTGCCTTGGTGTCCCTCTCCTTCTCCTTCCCTGTACCTCCATTTCCACCACTTTCCTCCCCATATACTGTTCATATCTTCCCATGACATGACCATACCACCTCAGTCTACTTTCTTGGATCTTATCTGATAGTTCTCTAACTCCTGCGATACCCCTAATTACCTCATTCCGTATCTTATCTCTTCTTGTCACCCCACACATCCATCTCAACATTCTCATATCTGCCACATCCACCTTCTCTTCTGTTTTCTTTATTACCCACGTCTCCGCTCCATACATCATTGCCAGTGTCACAACTGTCCAGTGTACTTTACCTTTCAACTTAACTCCTATTTTCCTGTCGCATAATACTCCACACACCTTTTTCCCAATTCTTCTATTCTGCTTGTATTCTGTGGTTTATTTTTGCCTCAGAATTTTTCATGGCCGGATGCCTTTCCTGCCGTCAACCGTCCCTATTTACCCGGGCTTGGGACCGGCACTAAGTTGAGGCTGGCTTGTCCCCCTCAGTGGCTAGGTTGTTTTCATTAGACTACCATAACCCTATATTGTGTCTATTATGAATATTTGATAGTTTAGCATGCATCACTAAAAAAGTATTCCTTACAATTAGGGATTTTGTTTAAATCAAATACAGCTTAGTTCCATTACAAATACTTTTGGCAATAATTTGAAATACGGTTTGAGTTTATCATATGCTTTACATGTTTAACATAAGTGGGGTCTAGGTGCTGTCCTCATTTGCTACGGGTAAGGGGCTTCTTCATAACAGCCCCAGTGTACTAAAATGGAAAAAATTCACAGTTTATTTTGCCTTTCATAGAAAAATGAGCATCTTTGTTCAATTTTAATCCAACTACACATTTCCTATCACATATTAGCCCAAACTGTTGCGCACGTGTTTCATACACGCTCATACACTATAACAGTTTGGATTTTATTTTTTATATTATCACTTGCCCTTTCCTACACTGTTATAGACCAACTTGTGTTATCATGCTAGTTCATGCATTTTCATGTTTGAATTTTTGCGACATTCTTGCTCGCACATCAGTGTATACAAACTCGAGGATTGTTTAACCCTGGATAGGTACGGTGGGTCGTTTGCGACCCCTAGCGTCAAAAAAAAACAGGTTTTTCTCACGTGACTCACCCCTGTGACTGAATTTGTGGGTGATCGACCTGCAGGAGGTGTCTCCCCTACACGCTCTAGTAGTGTCCAGATGTGCATTGCTGTAGCTGTACTCCTTCCCCGATTTCTGAGACGCGTCGGGGTCGTTCGCGTCCGAGTTTACCCTTCTGAGGTAGTTTGCATAATTATCAAAGTTATTACGTATTATGAAATTGTCGTAGAATGGTGCAACTTGTATAGGTTATCAGTTGTGGAAAGTCTTGGTGGATTGTTTGGCTACCATGTGCATGTTTTTTTTTTTAGTTAAAATGTCGTTCATCACCACGAGGACCATTTTACCGCGAGTGCCCCTTTTTCATTTTTTTTTCATTTTTTTGCCAAGTCATTTTTCCGTAAGATATTGCCAAATAGTGTCGTAAAACTTTTGCTTGTTTAGTGTTGGAAAGTGTGTCTAGATGATCTGGCTACCCATGCATGACTTTGTTTTTGTCAGATACGACGTAGTTATTGGTATATTGGGTATTTAACTGCGGTTACCAATTTCTGTTTTTTTTTCAATATTTGTAAAAATTACTACGTAGTAAGGAATTGCCGTATATTATTCATTTTTTTTTCATGTTTATGTGTTAGAAAGTGTGCCTTGATGGTTGGGCTAACACGTGCATGTCTTTTTTTTTATCTGAGATGTCGTATATTAGAATGTCGGGCATTTTACCGCGAGTGTCCCTTTTTAATTTTTTTAAATTTTTTTGCCAAGTCATTTTTCCGTAAGATATTGCGAAATAGTGTCGTAAAACTTTTGCTTTTTTAATGTTGGAAAGTGTGTCTAGATGATCTGGCTACCCATGCGTGATTTTGTTTTTGTCAGATACGACGTAGTTATTGGTATATTGGGTATTTAACTGCGGTTGCCAATTTCTGTTTTTTTTTCAATATTTGTAAAAATTTACTACGTAGTAAGGAATTGCCGTATATTATTGATTTTTTTTTTCATGTTTATGTGTTAGAAAGTGTGCCTTGATGGTTGGGCTAACACGTGCATGTCTTTTTTTTTTATCTGAGATGCCGTATATTAGAATGTTGGGCATTTTTCCGCGAGTGCCCCTTTATATTTGTTTTGCATTTTTTTGCTTAGTCATGTTACCGTAAGGAATTGGCAAGTAGTGTCGCAAAACTTATATTTTTATAGTGTTGGAAAGTGTTTCTAGATGATCTGGCTACCAATGCTTATTTTTTTTTTAGCCAGATATGGCGTATATATAAGTATGTGTTCGATTTTCCTGTGATTGCCATTTTTTCGTTTTTTCCCATTTCTTTCAAAATTACTACGTACTAAGGAACTATCACAGAGTAATATTTCATTTATATGTTTATTTGTCGGAAAATATGCCTTGATGGTTTGCCTAGCACGTGGCTGAAATTTTTTTTTTCTGAAATGCCGTATATTAGAATGGCCATTTTTCCACGAGTGCCCCTTTTTATTTGTTTTGCATTTTTTTTGCTTAGTCATGTTACCGTAAGGAATTGGCAAGTAGTGTCGCAAAACTTATATTTTTATAGTGTTGGAAAGTGTTTCTAGATGATCTGGCTACCCATGCCTATCTTTTTTTTAGCCAGATATGGCGTATATATAGGTATGTGTTCGATTTTCCGGTGATTGCCATTTTTTCGTTTTTTCCCAATTCTTTCAAAATTACTACGTACTAAGGAACTATCACAGAGTAATGATTCCTCTAGATGTTTATTTGTCGGAAAATTTTGTTTACTTTTTTTTTGATTGAATATCATCAAATTTTTTTAGCTAAAATATTGTTTTACATTTTTTTTTTTCGATTTTATTTCCCTTCAAAAAAATTTTTTGGGTCAGAATTTTAATTTTATAGTCGTAAAATAATCGACAATTATCCAGCAACCCACCATACAATTTTTATGCATATCCAATAATAATTAGATTAGTAAATAACACCTTGAAATTGACATACCCTTCCTACATTTCAAGTGGCAGATTAGGGAGTCTGAGTCAGTGTGGTTGGCGGCCATTTTGTGGACATATCCGAAGCGTAAGCTGCCCTATCTATATATATTCTTGTTCCCTATAGAATTTGTGATATTTTGGTATATTTTTACCTGCATAAATATCATATTATATATTAAATATATGTATTTTTTTACGAAATTTCCAAGTACTCAAAAAATTACCTTTAGATATGGCCCCTGATATAAATGTAATTTACAAAATAATGAAGATTTTTTTACATATTTCTATTTTAGGATAACATATGTTTATTCCCTAAAAAAATTAGCCACTTCCTATTTCATTTGGGTACCCAAAAAAATTCATGAAATTTGGACAATTTTTTTTGGCCAAAAAAAGTTACCCTTTTTTTCTCATTTCAGATCTTCACCTCCATGGGTCTGACTTCATCCAAAATACATCAAGATGTGTCCTAAACATTCAAGAATCAATTCCTAAAAGGATTTGTGTATATATGTATAAACTTTTTTTTTATGAATTTTTATGTCAGGTCTTTTTTTTTCTACTTATTTTTTTAAAATATTTATAATAAATAGTTTTTCTGCAGATGAGTAGTATTTATCTTTACAGTTGTTTTAAGCATTCATTGAAGTTTTTTTTGGCAAAAGAAAAAAGGAGGTTACTGCAAAAACTGATTTTTCAAGAATTTTTTTTGGCGTCGGGGTCGTTCGCGTCCGAGTATACCCTTAAAGGGGTGTCCGAGGACCGTACCTATCCAGGGTTAATAAAGTTTAGTTGCATCCAGTTCTACTCTCAGTTATCACCTCATTGGCGACTCCGCACATTGGAGACCAGTGGAGTGTCTTCTCGCTCCCGCCTTCCCCCTCACTGCTGTGCAGTACTGTTTGAAGATGCTGCCAGCCAAACCTACCTCTTCGACACACATTGCCTCAATGAAACTGCCTCCCTTCGCAAGTGGAGAAGTGTTCTCCTGGTTACAACGTACTTAAGTCCAGTTTCATATCAAGGGCGTGATTCACTCAAGCACCGAAGCAGTGATCCCCGAGTACACTTCCCTGGAAATCTCCGATTGCCTTTGAGAGCAAGGGGACACCATGATAGCGTACGAAGACCTAAAAAATACCTCCTGGAGAAGTACTCGGCATTGCCATCTGCCCGCATATTGTTGCTTTTTCAGCTCTCTCAACAGCCGTTGAGGAAACCAAAAGACTATGCTCACCCTCTGGTAAATGACCAGTATTCCTCGATCATAACCTGCTACAGACGGTTCTCTTCGTGAGGTGAATCTCCTTTGTACCATTTTGTATGGCGCCCAGCCAAACCTGTATGTGCTGCCATCACCGATATTGGTATTTTGCCATGAAGGACCTGATGACCAAAGTCGACGTCCTTATGGACAGCCACTTCATCACCTTCAAGAATTCCATCAGCGCGCACACTCCTGAGGAAGTGGACAACTATTCAACATCGCCTGGAGCTGATGTGAATGCGGTGGGCCATAGAAGCCCACCCCATGACGTGCTGGAGCGGCGACAAAGCCACCCACCACCCACATATACCATCTCCTGCTTACACTCATATCAACGATCTCTCCAGCCACTTACTGTATTGTGGATGATATACTTGTGTCCTCTTCCTCCAAAGAGGAACACCTCCATCACCTACGTATAGTGCTCGACCACCTACAACAAACCGGCCCTATAGTCAGGTTTGACAAGTGTACCTTTGGCGACAACGAAGTATCGTTGTTAGGGCACTGCATCACTCATGAAGGAGTCTATCCCCTCCCTTAGAAGGTAGCAGCCATTCACAACTTCTCCACGCCCTCGACCGACAAAGCACTGCAAGAATTCTGGGGCATAATCAACTATTATCGCTGTTTCCTGCCAGCCATTGATGCCACTCTGGCCCCCTCTACGCCTACCTCAACGGCAACCCAAAAATACCTGAAGTGGGGACCCCCGTTAGGAGGTGGCCTTCTGCAACGCAAGGAATGACCTGTAAAACTCTTCTGCTCTCCCTTTTCCTGTGCCACAAGCACCTCTCCTTCTCTCCACCGATTCCAGCGACATCACTACTGGTGCAGTACTCGAATGGTGATCAATGGCTCGCCCTGCCCATTGGTATTCCTCAGTAGAAAACTGTCCATGGTATGCCCTTCATCATTCTCAGAGACCACATGCACTGGTGCACGCCTTCACTTGGCCGTCCAACGCCTGATACGCCTGTCAACACCAACATTTGAATACAATTACATCCTTTAACACGTCCCTGGGAAAATGAATCCTGTTGCCGGTGCCATGTCAAGAAAGACATTGTTTGCCATTCACCTGGGATTGGATTACAATGCCTTGGCAGAAGCCCAACATAAGTTTCCAGAGTACCAAGCATGTAGGACATCCTGCACATCCCTCCATTGGGAAGACGTCCCCCTAGACTGTGGATACTTGCTTCCATGCGCCGACAGGTGTTTGATTGCCTTCCTGACCTTTCATATCTCTCGTGCTGACCTAATGCACAGCTACTGAAGACAAAGTTCATTTGGTATGGCATTACTAAGGATGCTAAGGATTGGGTCCGTGCCTATACTTCCTTGCAAACTTCAAAAGTACATCAACACACGGATTCAGCAGTAGGCACCTTTCCTCAACCTCACAGTTGGTTTACCCACATCTACATCGACATACTTGGACCCCTACCCACATCGTTATCTGTTTACCGTCATTGACTGCTCCACTCGTTGGGCTGAAGCCATTCCCATGGAAACTGCAACACCCCTTCTCATGTACATCTGCCTTACTCTCAGCATGGACAGCAAGAGTTGTTAATCCTGACAGGGATTACTTCTGACTGGGGTACGACTTTCCCCTCCCAATTGTGGACATCACTGGCGAACCTCAGGGGAATCACCCTACATCAGACAACCTCCAACAATCCTGCTGCCAACGGAATGGTTGAATATTTCCATCGAACACCTCCAAGTAGTTTTTATGTCCTGCTGCAAGGACTCAAACTGGTTTACCCAGCTCCCCTGGGTTCACCTGGGACTAAGAACCTCTTCTAAAGACGGCCTGGATGTCTCAGCAGCTGTAATGGTATAAAGTGACCCGTTGGTCGTCTTTCCCAAATTTTTTCCGTCTGCAACCTCGTCCGATAATCTCCAGTGCCTACGTCCCGACCCAGGTAAATTTATTCCATGCCGTCAGACTTACAAGCCCTCAGTTAAGTAACACATACTGATAGATCTGCATTCAACAATGCATGTTTTCCTCAGCAATGACACTAGCAAACCTCTGCTAACGCCCCCTGACACAGGCCCTTCCCTCATGGTCTGTCGTACACAGAATGCTTTCTGCATCAACATCTGTGGCAAAAGAGTGGATCTCCATTGACCGCCTAAAACCTGCATGTCTCCTGCCAGATGACCTGCCTACAGTACGCCTCTCTAAAGTAGGGCGCCGTATTTCCCATGTGTGTCATTTTTATGGGGAAGCCATGTACTGCATGTGTTTCATATACGCTCGTACACTGTAAGGGGTTTTATTTTTTATTTTATCACTCACTCTTCCCTGCACTGTTATAGACCAACTTATGTTATGCTAGTTCATGATTTTTCATGTTTGAATTTGTTATGACGTTCTTGCTCGCATAAAAACTTAATGATTATTTAATAAAGTTTAGTTGCATTCACCTCGCCTCTCAGTTATCACCTAACTGGTGCTTCCGCACAAAACTAATAAAAAGTTTATAAATAAAAACAACGACATATCCAAATCTGTAACATCTCAAATTTTTAATATTTCAAGATAGGGACGTTTGCAAAAAATATTAGTTCTTTCTGTAATGTACAATTTTATATTGAATTAGTTAATCGAAGCTATAAGTTATTTCAATAGGAAGGAAGATCTAATATCTCAGAGAGACAGTATTAAGGCCAATGGATAATCTATATTTCGAAATCTCAAACTTATGCAGGAATATCTTAAGAAAGATGCAACTGTTTAGATGTGTTTCAGTCTGTATTTCACAATCCTCAAATGAAATGATGATTTGGTATTAGATTGGCATGGCCTCAATACTAAGGCCTTTTTTCAACATGCAATTAATGTGACAAGAATTGGCCATCAATAATCCTGAATCACGGAAAAAATGGAGAACAGAAATCACTCGTCGCCAATAAGTAAAAAATTTGGCCTCATTCAGAGCTGCAGAGATTTAATTGTTTCACGCTTAATATCACCATCATCATCTCTTACGCCTATTGACGCAAAGGGCCTCGGTTAATATAATTTTGTTATTTATCACGTTCATATTTGCCTTTATTTTTTCCTCCAATTAATAATGATACATTCCCAGAATGTAGATTACTCGAAATGATATTTGTAGGTTTTGTATATGTAAAATAGTCAACAATGCTTTTCCAGTAATATAGAGCGAATAGAAAACTGCAAGATAATAATCCTTGCAACATTTATACGGTATCATTTGAATGAAGGGTAACCAGCACTGAAAAAGTATTCATCAGCCGCTTCACATTTCTATATAAAACTGCAAAACATCAGACCCTTAAAACACTCACAGGAACAATTACACCTATCTTGTTCGTCTCATGTCCTGGATATGAGGATCTTTTTTCTCGCTTCCTTATCCCATGTGTAACTTCATTATCTTGCATTTCTTACATCTTGAAAAGTCACTTCCAAATCATTCTTAGCCTTGAGTTAAGCCATTCAAGTCTTACATTGCTCAGCTTTGCCTCTCTCTAATATTCCATATTCAGCAGGCCTTCAAAGTAATATCTTCATCTACTCATTGCTATATTTGCGTCCGACAGCACCGCCTAATTTGCATTATTTACTTACCATCTTTTTCTCTCTGACTTTACCCTTTACTATCCTATCAATCCTGTTGCTTTCTTATGGCTGCTTTTCTCTTTAATTGTGCAACGCATACATAATCCTTTTACCTCTTGACCCCAAACATTCCCGTGCCTCCATCAAAGAATTTAAAAAACTCCCCATCGGATCCTTTCTCCTCCCTTTCTTTAGCTTTAGCCCATAATTTATAATTTTTCCCTTTATATAAATATGAATATATATATATATATATATATATATATATATATATATATATATATATATACACACACACATATATATATATATATATATATATATATATATATATATATATATATATATATATATATATATATATGTATACTATATCTCCCCTATGTGATAAAGAGCATGTGTTTGGCTACATACACACATACATACATTTCGAGAGATATTAGGAAACGTAGGATTTAATACACGTACACGCACAGACACACACACACACACACACACACACACATATATATATATATATATATATATATAGAGAGAGAGAGAGAGAGAGAGAGAGAGAGAGAGAGAGAGAGAGAGAGAGAGAGAGATTAAAAATACAGCATTTTCGAGTAGTAGGTCAAAGAGATGCAACAGGGGACAGGAAAGCCATTTAATGAAAATAACCGAGGGTGAACTGGGAAAAAGAGGGGAACAATGGCCATGTGAGGGGAACAATGAGCAAAAAGTATTGGCAAAAATGGGGAACGAGAAAAAATAGACGTCGAAAAAGAAAGCGAAAATTCACTGGGGAAATTAAGGCAGTTTGCTGCCGGGAGAGAGAAAGAGAGAAAGGGAGAAAGAATAAGAGCCGTTGAAAGGAGGCGATAAGTAGGACTCAAGGCAGCCAAATCTCGTCGTTAGTAGCCATCGGAAACTGAGAACAGGAAAAGGGAGACAAGAATAATGTAAACAAAAGAGAAAACACTAAGGTAATAGGAAGGGTGACCTTCGCAACAAGTGAATGGTTTTTAGAACAAGCCGTGAAACCAAAGAGAGAGAGAGAGAGAGAGAGAGACGTAATAAAATACTTATATGTATGCGCACTTTATCTGAAAATACTTTATATATAGTAATCAAACTGAATAGAAAAAAATCACAGAAATACTTTACAAGTTAGCTTATAACTAAGACGCACTGGTTAAATGCTAACATATAACACGTTCACTTTATACGCCAATACGTTCATGATTACGCATGATTCAATATACAGTAATTGTTGCGATTCAACTTCTGCAATCAATAGGCACATATTCAAGTTATCATCGGTTGCTATTGCAAGAAACACTCATGAAATTTACATCATATCTCTAGGGCAACAAAGTACGATTCAAGTATCAATATGACAAGAAATAGGTCTTTGTTTTTTTACAATACAAATAGCAGAAAGGTGAGGAGGATTGGGGGGGGGAGAGAGAACAAGGTCAAATAGTACAAATATGGCAGTTTGAGGATTGTATTCTTAAGATTAAGTGTTGGTGGATTGGGTGTATATGGTTAAATGATAAAAAAGAATATTAAAGTCTGCTTGTGTGCCTGATTGATAGTGGAGAGCATGAAGGAGTTGCTGAGCCATGAGATTTGATGAAAACTTGGGTGGCACAGAAAAAGAATTATATCTGTGAATGGAATTTTCAGAGTGAAAATGGAATCTTGTGGAAATGTTTGAGTGTTGGAACTACTGTAAATTGATTTAAAGATAAAACTCTGATAGGAGTCTTTGGGAAAAAGAAATATGTGATGAAATGATCTTGCAAGATTGTGTTTTAGTACAGACTACTCTGAGTACTTGGAAGGGCAGTATATTCAAACAGTGTTTGGTGAAATAAAAGTTGAGCCAAATTTAAGTTAGACTAGGAAGTGTAAGAAAGGTGTTTTAACTTTAATCAAATGAGTTAAATAAGAAGGAAAAGCAGTATCATATAAGGAGAATATGTATGATCCGAGGTTTATGGTTAAGAAGCCGTTTAAGATTTTATTACAGGATATGGATGGAAAGATACTTAGGATTTTCAAGCACTGACCCCCAAATACTTAAATATATTAAAAGTAAAATGATAAATACATTTAATGTACATAAAATGGGATTTAA
>NC_090725.1:224977673-224992673 GCF_036898095.1 Palaemon carinicauda | reverse complement strand
AATGAAGATATGGAGTATTACCTCAATTTGTTTTGGTCTTCAACTCTGTTCCAGAACAGCATTAACATAGCTGAGTTATGAAAGGCTTCTACTGACTATCGAAAGACACTCCAGAGCTCTTACGTCTCAATATCTATTTCTTTTGTACTCAAAAGATTATTTATTGAATTGCCTGATTCAGGGTTTTACCCATCAAGCGACCCACTCCGTTAATAATGTAACTCTTATTGCTTCAAAAATATTTTCCGGAATTAGAATATATGCTCTTTTGTGGTAATTTAAAATCTACAGTAATTCAACTGAATTACTTATTAGCTTCAATAAGAATCTGGAGCGAATCGGAAAGTCTTATTACAAATCATTGGACTTTAGACCTACAAAACTATGAACAAATTAATAATAATATTATTAACTCCTCGAAGAATGAATTTAGCTCTTGATATTTCTGTAATATACAGATAATCTTATTAAGCCTACATACTTCAAATGTCAAAATGTGAGGTAAGAAGCCTTCCATTGTCTCTCTGTGAAACGGTACAGCTGCCGTATTAAAAGTGTTATTTTTGTTGAAGTATCCGAGCTTTGAGAGTTTGTGATTTCTGAAAATCTATTATATACCAATGTTCATGTTTTCATATATTCATTCACTCATAAGATTACCTGTTCGAGTTTATGATTTTTATATTTATTGTTTTATGTAACGGGGGTGTAAATACTTCCTATAAGTATTCATTCAGACATACATTAAGTACATGCATAAACAAAACATAAAATTATGTTCCCAAGAGAAAATTAAATTTCTTTCAAATAATATAAAAAAGTTTTATGCGTACCATTTTGTCTAGGAAAATGGTATATCTTCTAATTTATTAGGTAGTAGGTTGGCCAGGGCACCAGCCACCCGTTGAGATACTACCACTAGAGATTTTAGAGGTTCTTTGACTGGCAAGACAGTACTATATTAGATCCTTTTCTCTGGTTACGGTTCAATTCCCTTTTGCCTACACATACACCGAATAGTCTGGCCTATTCTTTACATATTCTCCTCTGTCCTCATACACCTGACAACACTTGAGATTACCAAACAATTCTTCACCCAAGGGGTTAACTACTGCATTTTAGTTGTTCAGTGGCCACTTTCCTCTTGGTAAGGGTAAAAGAGGCTCTTTAGCTATGATAAGCAGCTCTTCTAGGAGAAGGATACTCCAAAATCCAACCTTTGTTCTCTAGCCTCTGTACCATGGTCTTCCACTATCTTGGATAAGAGTTCTCTTGCTTAGTGGTACACTCAGGCACACTATTCTATCTTATTTCTCTTCCTCTTGCTTTAAGCTTTAATAGTTTATATAGGAAATGTTTATTTTAATGTTACTGTTTCGAAATATTTTATTTTTTCTTGTTTCCTTTGCTCACTGGGCTATTTTCCCTGTTGGAGCCCCTGGGCTTATAGCATCCAGCTTTTCCAACTAGGGTTGTAGCTTAGCAAATAATGATATGATAATAATAATAATAATAATAATAATAATGAAACAAGCATCCAGCTTATAGATGTGATAAAAGGCTCATTGTTATAGCAGCTTTATAAACCAAAGATGACATAATCATATTATTATTATTATTATTATTATTATTATTATTATTATTATTATTAGTAAGTTACAACCTTAGTGGGAAAAGCAGGGCTCCAACAGGGAATAAAGGAAATAAATAAACTATATGAAATGTAATGAACAATCAAGATAAAATATTCTAAGAACAGTAGCAACATTAAAGCAGATATTTCACATATCAATTTCAATAGGAAACTTATGTCAGCCTCTTCAACATAAAGACATTTACTGCAAGTTTGAACTTTAGAAGTTCTACCGATTCAACTACCCGATTAATTAAGATCATTCAATTAAAAATACAGTGATAAAGAAAACAGTGATAACGAAAAGGATAAGGATCGAGTGATATTAGTCTATGTTTTCGAAAAAGTAAGAATGCAGAATAGAATGTAGAAAACATTCAATTTTGACAAAAATTGAAAAGTTTTTCCAACTGAAAAGAAGTAGGAAAAAACAATCTCCCGACCTGATTCCCTCAGAGCTTAACCATTGGCTAAAGTTTCTCTCTCTAACTAATTAAAGGAAACATTAATAACTTTCCTTTGAGCATAAAGTTTAGAGGATAAGAAAAAAACTAAGTCTTTTTTTTCTTTCATTCCCGTTCTCCCAAAACAGTTTTATGACAGCATCAAAAGGAATAAGTTTTCACAGAATGGTTGACTAATTTCGTATTTCTTTTCTTTGTTTTCATAATTGTTACAAAAGAAAAATTCAACAGTAAAGTGACTGAATGTAACTCATAGCACTTATCACTCGATTTTTATCATAAAATAATAACAATCTTCAGCTAAGATAACACAAAGTGTAACATATACTGTGTCAGTCGGCGTCCCGAGTCCTACTTGGATAATTTTCTCCACCGATGGCCTATACCAAATCTAATTGCGTACTTAGATTTGGGGCTTATGCATGAGTCAAGGAAGTTACAGATATCTAATTTCCTTGGTATAAGTATGCAGATTGAAGGTATCTGGTCGGAGCTGTGCACGATTGCTCTCTCGACCGTCTCTCTATAACGTATGTCTGTCTATGCGGCTGAAATTAACATTTTTAGTTTTAGTAAACATCGTTAATCATACATTTACGAAGCCCATCAAAATATTATAGCCCAAAAGCCACCAACGACAAAAGTAAGATTGAAAACAAAGCTCAAATCTACCAATGAAATCTCCCACAAGAGTAAGAGAAGTAATGAGGACCATTGCTAAAAAGAAAGGCTGGTCCATACGGAATTAGACCGCCCGAACCACAAGTCTCTAAGGATAACATCTAAAAAATGTTCTTCGAACACAAAGGATCAGAAGACTTGAAGTATTTCTTTTCGAAAGGACGGAAATGCTGAAGTTTTAAGCTGGTGAACTAATCAGGAGCAAGCTTGCTTAGTGGCTTGGTCAATAATTGTCAGTGGGACTCAAGGAAACTACCAACCCAAAACGGATGACATAAAAAATGGGGGAGAGAAAAGGAACTTTTTTCAGAGTTCATATTACCAAACGATGTCACACAGTCTCTGTGGGGGCCACCAAATTTATCATTCGATTTATTTTTATTTCAGCCTATATCTTAAACGGTAATGACAACGTCATTTTGCAACTTAAGCCTAAATGCATAATTTCCTAACGTCGACGAATAATGAATAATGGATTATACGAAAGTCAACATTATGTTTTCTTAAAATACAATAAGAAAGAATAGTAAGGATGTATTTGATAACGTTGAAGACTATACAGACATTTCTACAAGGAAATTTTAAGCAAATCATATTTTCAACATAGGAAGGAATTATCCAACAATTAACAATATTATACACATTACATTACGTACGAGTATTTCATCTACAAACACTTTTGTTTTGTCCTCAATGAAGGGAACATATTAAAGTCCGTATATCTAGTGAATATTCCGTTCTTTCTTAACTCCAGACTGATCGTTCGGTTTGGATATTATCTTTTTCTCTCCAGTATAAGGATTAAATTCTCTTCCATCTTCCGTTTTCATTGCTACTTATAACAGTCTGTCTTTAGAAACGTTCGTTGGAACGTTCTCTTCCTGGTTAGACCCTTAATCATGTTCTTCCCTACCTTTCCTCTCATGTCTTCGCTAAAAAACCTGATTAGAGCACTAATAGATAGACCGGACGAGCCAGGGGTAAGCTCTGGGACGTCTACTTAATTAACAAATAGATTGGATGCTTCCGTTTTACTACTATTATGAGAATCTACAAAATACAGGAGGAATTATGTACAAGAATATTGCTATAACATCTAAACGAATAATCATACATTATCGAGGAAATAAATCCTTAGATCATAAAAGTGAATATAAAAAGATATAGAAATTCAATATATATAAGAAAAAAAATCTTTGAATATATGAAATGCCATAAACAACAAATGAGCAAGAAATAGACCTAATGAACAGAGGTGAAATCCCAGCCAATATCATTCAGTAATGAACAATTACCCTAAGCAATTCAGAAATATACACTGAACATACTAAATTTAAATGTATGTGAAACCAAACATTATTTAATTTCCTTAAAGGTAACATGGTTTGCATGCAAACATATCATCACATCTTCCTAGTTTCTCACTAAAATCTAATCAATGAAAGATATACAACAAGATCCCTTCTTTCCTTCTTTCATTAAGTTCTTTAGTGAAATTCTAAACAGGTTCTGAACGGAAGCAAATCATAGTTGCCCTTTTCTTTGACAGTCGGAAGGTATACGATACTACTTAAAGGCATTCATAATGGTTTTCGAGGACAACTTCCTATTTTTATTAGAGATTTTATTGGTGGACGAAGATGACAAAGCTCTGGTCGATCCAAGTGGTAGATTGCAAGCTCTGGATATCGTCGCCGTTTCCATGGCAAAAGAGATTTGGTTAGATATAAATCGCAAAAATGGAATGATACGAAGAAAATGCGAATTAAAGATCTAGAGAAGGAAACTGCAAAGCGACAGAAGAAAGATTAGGGAAGAGGACAAAAAGGGACTGAATGAATAAAGGTACACCTTTACGTTGCGACAATGAAAGTAAATCCATAACATTTTGATATAAAGAAATAGAGGAAGGGGAAAAATAAAGTTACAAGGGAACTTAGAATACGAAAGGAGTCGATAGATGATCATTAAAATCAAAAGAGAATATATTAAATGGCAACAAATAAATGAAATAATAACTTATTTAAAGATACGAAAAAGCGAGGAAGAGAACTAAAAGATGATTGAGAAAGAGAAAAAACAGAAAAAGGGAGTTGCTCTACTGAAAACATATGCATTCTGCAATAAGCACATGTCGTATAATACGGTAACTATTACACCAGAGAGAGAGAGAGAGAGAGAGAGAGAGAGAGAGAGAGAGAGAGAGAGAGAGAGAGATAGAAAGAGAGAGACTAGTATCCAAACAGCATCAGAATTCTATAATTATTAAGAGCGTTCACAACAGAATCAACAGGAGGCGGATAATAATAATGTTTTTGTGTCAAACAAAACAAGAAATTTCTTGGAATTGGACATCGTGTTGACTTAGTTTTGTATACTGAGAAACCTTCGACTGAGCTCTGCTATAATGAATGTTCTTATCCCCTTATCATTTTAATCTTCCAGGCCGACGAATCTTCTATATTATGTATACATAAAGAGGCCGAGATCTCTATACTACTAGAAATATGATGCCATATTCTCAATGACAAACTTCTTTTGGATATTATTATCATTAAAGACTGGAAGAAAACCCTGTTTATACATATTCAGTTAGATAAGATGACTGCATATACTTCTTAATATGTTTTTACATTCTTCTTGTGAGAGTTTTCTGTTTCACTTCAGTCTGTCTAATATTCTTATTACTTCGTCATATTTGCTTACTTCACCAAATATGAAAAAGTAACAAAAAATATTGGACAGTTTTTAGAAAACTGTACTAAAAAGGAGAAAGAACTCATAGGAAGAATAAAAAACAAGTATTTTAAAGTAAATGCAGCTAAAGTTACCATCATATGCAACTCCCCATGCTATTATTATTATTATTATTATTTTTATTATTATCAGTGTTATTATTATTGTTATTATTATTGTTATTATTATAATTATTATTTTTATTACTATTACCATTGTTATCAGTGTTATTATTATTATTATTATTATCATTATTATTATTATTATTACTATTATTATGCAAGGGAAATATACAAAAACAAGTTGAACAATCTCCCATGAAACAGATTGCCTTTCAGTGAAAAAGATATTACCAAAACCAAGAATAGGAAAAAATGCAGCGGAACAGAAAAGAATGATTAATCAGTAAGCCAATAAAGTAGAATAACACATGAATTATTAAATGTTTTGTGAAATAATGATAGAGCTCTAAAATTTCATTCCAGTTTCTCTTAAACCTAGAGCAAGACGTGATATCGAGGCACCTACACAGGCAATGAATATACAGTAGTGTCAAAAGAGCGACATCCTTTGGCTTTTTGTGATTTCTTACTGAATTATGGCTTCAAAAGGTTCTTAGGCCACCACTGGAATAGGCCATGTTTCTCTATGAGGTGCAGATATACATACAGTTACCCAAAACTACAATTAATATTACCTATTTCATTTGTATATTTGCAAGAGTGTTATGCTTCAACAATGGGGTTGTGGTAGCCTAATGGAAATGTTTCTGTCTGGCAATCTGTTGGACTCGGGTCCGAGACCTGCTCAAGCGCTATAGTTTCTTGTAGTAACTGCAACTTCACCATCCTTGTGAGCTAAGGATGCGGGTTTTGGGGGAGTCTAAAGGTCTACCTGCTAAGTCATGAGCAGCCATTATCTGGCCCTTCCTGGTCCCACTGTAGATTGGGCGCTGATAATATGTACACTAGGTACACTGTAAAAAGTTCAAGGTACAGAAAGGGTATAACGATTGAGCTGGGGTTTATATACATGTAAAACACCCTAAGGCTCAAAAATACCCCTCTACTCCAGGAGGCAGGGTATTTTTTGTGAATAATATACCCTCTATTGTACTTTGTCTTAAAATGGGCTTGGTAAGTTTGTGTGATCATGTCATGAAATGAACTTTTACTCTGTATTAAATCACCATATTGTTACACTGATAGTGTAATGCACCAAAAAAGTTACTAACAACATATTGGTTTTGAGTTATGGATAGTTTTGAAGCAAGTTCCTACAAAATGCGGTACTTGGCAATTTGTATTGTTGCCGTCTCGAGATTCTTCGTGAGCCCGGGAATTTGGCGGGAAATTTCAGTGGCGTCTAGACACTCGTCTGCTCTGCAGTGAAGATAAATTGCTCCAATTAGTGCCATCGGGATTATAATATCTACACTGCATTTTATCTGTTAACCAAGGTAAGAACACTAACTGTCCATCTATGCAAGCATAAACAGTGGTTACGAATAAAAATTGTCAGACATCATCATTAGTTTTGCATTCAGGCTGTGATAGTCTAAAAAATCATTATTACTAACACCGGGGAAAATAAGTAAGAAATTATCATTAGTACTTAATTATGAGAGAGAGAGAGAGAGAGAAAGAGAGAGAGAGAGAGAGAGAGAGAGAGAGAGAGCGTCAAGCTGTCTGGGAGGGAAAAAAACCATAAACAACGTATTCAGCTAAACATTAATAGCATTACGAGTAGTCTGTAAGCAAACACTGACGCCAGTTTGACTTGAGGTAGCACAGTTAGGTATTTATGCATGATATTTTTTCCTTTCTTTTCTATATATATATATATATATATATATATATATATATATATATATATATATATATATATATATATATATATATATATATATAAATATTTATATATTTAGGCACACACACACTAACAAATATTTTCTTTTCACAGATTTCTGCGGACGGTTTGCTTTGCAGCTTCTGCCATCACTCTTTATATATTATATATATACTTTTGATTTTCAAGTGTAATGGAAATAATAAATTGATAAACCAAACTTTTAAAATCATTGACCTTATTACTTTATATACTTATAAGCTATAACTACACCTATATAATGGTGGAATAGATATTAATTATAAAATTATAATTAATATACACGGGTATTTATGTCGTATAGAATACGCTGTAAAAGGGTATTCTTTACCTACGATACACCCCTAAGTAAGGGTATCTCAAGTATATGTTATACCCTTGATATGGGTATATTGTAAAGGGTATATTATAGTTCTTATATACCCCGATAGGGTATGCTATTTTAACCACTAGAAATACCCTTTTTCTACCCCTTTTATACCCTTAATTTTTTAGAGTGTATGTCAGTATCTAGGGCATCGTCCCGCTGGAATAGAGCATTGTTACTATATATCCCTTGCCACTGCCATTCACGGATGACCTTTAAACCTTAAGCGGAATTTTCCGTTCAACTGTGGTCTGAAGATCAAAGTATTGTTCTGGTTATGAAATTGGTAGTAACTGCATAAAAGTGAAACCTCATACTTAAAATATGCCATAAAAAAACAAGCTAAAAAGGCATTAGGTGATTGAGCAAATCGGTGTTCGCATGGCCTTGTAGAATGAATTAAGTTTTATCTCCTGGGGACTTCTGTATGTATGTATGTATGTACGTATGTATGTATGTATGTACGCTTATATTTAATGCCACAATTATATCTAGCTATTGTATTCACCTGAAGTTACAACGCCCCCCGCCAAAAAAAAAATTTAAAAAAAATAAATTTGTTCAGCGTATCTGCCCTGGCTGGAATTCAAACCTAAGTCCTTTGGTATTCTTGATTTTGATACATAGATTAAACGGCGTTGCAAATTGATTATTTCTAAGAAAATTACTTTACATACTACGGTATATATCCTCGGTAACCTCTGGGGTTTATATACATGTAAAACACCCTAAGGCTCAAAAATACCCCTCTACACCAGGAGGCAGGGTATTTTTTGTGAATAATATACCCTCTATTGTACTTTGTCTTGAAATGGGTTTGGTAAGTTTGTGTGATCATGTCATGAAATGAGCTTTTACTCTGTATTAAATCACCATATTGTTACACTGATAGTGTAATGCACCAAAAAGTTACTAACAACATATTGGTTTTGAGTTATGGATCTATCCATAACTCAAAACCAATATGTTGTTAGTAACTTTTTTGGTGCATTACACTATCAGTGTAATAATTTGGTGATTTAATACAGAGTAAAAGTTCATTTCATGACATGATCACACAAACTTACCAAGCCCATTTTAAGACAAAGTACAATAGAGGGTATATTATTCACAAAAAATACCCTGCCTCCTGGTGTAGAGGGGTATTTTTGAGCCTTGGGGTGTTTTACATGTATATAAACCCCATCTCAATCGTTATACCCTTTCTGTATCTTGAACTTTTTACAGTGTATATATGTCACAGAGGTGTCACTAACGACATACAGCAAAAGGGCTAACAGGGATAAAGAAACACTTGTCCTGTCTGCATATTCCAAATTAATATGGTCGTTATATATATTAATTTCTTCGCCTCCCACACATGACTGACATTCACCCCGCTCACAAAAAAAAGAAAAAAAAATAGAAAGAAAATAAAGTAATACAATTATAATTTTTGAAGAGAAAATCGACGTTCAGGCTTAGAAAATAACAGGCGTTAACTTTAACTTACGTCTGTTGTTGACATAAATGACTACTGGAAATGAAACATTGTTTAACTTAGCTCTAAAGTCTAAACGGTGATCACCAATCCTGATGATTATGGCACTGTTAAAAGACATTTAATGTGATATGCGTAGAGAAAAAAAAAAGAAGCAGAGTAAACAAAGGTCAACAATTTACAAGGTCCTAAATTTCTTGATTATTTCTTTAATGAGGAATAGAGGGAAAATTTCTTGGTGACAGTGAAATCAGTGTTGTTAGAAAAGGAAATTTGTAACCAGTTTCCCGGTCTAGCCTATATGCCTATACGCTTTCCGGCTAAATGTATAATGAGTTGAACGAAGTGAAAATTACTTTTACACTTAACCCTTTAGGAGAAAAGATTCCGTTGATTTAATATTTTTTTGTTCAAACTGGACATTAAGGAAGTTGATGACGTAATTTATGAAAAGCTTAAAATTGACGATGACGATTTTATGGGTGATCAAGAGATGTGAGGTAATAAACTGATCATAAAGTTCTGGAATTAGAGTGTATATGAAACTTTTCTTAATAGATATAATGAAAACCTAATTTGTTTACATAATGGTCAGTAAGTAAAAGTAGTTATTTACACAGTGTCTTTACATTTGTCTAAATATGCTCAATTTGATTTGCAAAACAGAGTGTTGAGTGATGCATTAAGCTCATACCGGAAAGGTGCTGAGATACGTGAAAATACTTTCACACTCGGTAGACATTTAAAATGGAAATTAGGAGAGACATTTCATCGGCGCTTATCATAGGAAGACATGATACAGCTTCCATGTAACACGGACTGAAAAGGAAAAGTCTCAAATGTGGCATCTGGAATAATTTTGCTGAGAATTACTCCTTGCACAGAATCGTGAACATTGTGGGATATGAAAAGGATTTTCTAAGTCTGCCGAAATCACTAGGTAAGGAAAGAAGGAAACGTCCAAGACAACTAGGTAAGGAAAGAAGGAAACGTCCAGGACATATAGATGGAAAGTTAAGAATCGCTAAGTGAAGATACACCAAACTGTAATAATGTTCAAGATATTCACGAGTAAAACAATGGAAAATGACAGTAACGAACAGCGTGCTCTAATATAAAAGAAGAATATTAGATTTGACCAAAAATGCTAAGAAAAGGATCCAAATAAAGAAAAATAATATTTATCACTGAGGAGGTAATTAAGGACCAGATTTGGATGTTTAATGTGGAGAGTTTACCACAGGAAACTACATCTTCTGAGGGCACTGTTAATGCCTTGGCAGAAGCCCAACAAAAGGATCCAGAGTACCAACCATGTAGGACATCCTTCACATCCTTCCGTTGGGAAGACGTCCCCCCAGACCGTGGATATCTCCTCCCATGCACCGACAGGTGTTTGATTTCATGTATGACCTTTCACATATCCTGTGCTGATCTAATGCACAGCTACTGAGGACGAAGTTCATTTCGCATGGCATTACTAAGGATGCTAAGGATTGAGTCCTCACTTCTATTTTTTGCCAAACTTCAAAAGGAAATCAACACACGATTCAGGAGTAGGCACCTTTCCTCAACCTCACCGTTGGTTTACCCACATATACATCGACGTAGTTGGGCCCTTACCCACATCAAAAGTACATGTTACCTGATTACTGTCATTGACCGCTCCACTCGTTGGCCTGAAGTCAATCCCGTGGAAACTGCAACGTCCGCCTCATGTACATCTACCTTACTCTCAGTGTGGATAGCGAGAGTTTCCCCCTCAATTGTGGACATTATTTGCAAACCTCAGGGGAATCACCCTACATCAGACAACCTCCTACAATCCTGTTGCCAACGGAATGGTTGAACATTTCCATTGAACCTTCAAAGTAGTTTTCATGTCCCACTGCAAGGACTCCAACTGGTATACCCAGGTTCCCTGGGTCCTTCTGGGACTAAGAACCACTCCTTTAGACGGCCTGGATGTAACAGCAGCTGTAATTGTATATAGTGACCCGTTGGTCGTCCTTGCCAAATTTCATTCCGTCTGCAACCTCGTCCGACAATCTCCAGCTCCTACGTCACGTCGTGGGTAAATTTACTCCATGCCGCCAGACTTACCAGCCCTCAGTTAAGCAACACATACGATAGCTCTGCATTCGACAACCCACATTTTCCTGTGAAATGACACTAGCAAGCCTCTGCTAATGCCCCCTGACACAGGCCCTCCCTCATTATCCGTCGTACACAGAATGCTTTCTGTATCAACATCTGTGGCAAAAGAGACTGGATCTCCATTGACCGCCTAAAACCTGCATGTCTCCTGCCAGATGACCTACCTACAGTACGCCTCTAAAGTAGGGTATCGTATTTCACATGTGTGTTATTTTTATGGGTGAGCCATGTACCGCATGTGTTTCATATACGCTCTACACTGTAAGGGCATTGATTTTCTATTTTATCACTCACTCTTCCCTGTACTGTTATAGACCAACTTATGTTATGCTAGTTCATGCTTTTTCATGTTTGAATTTTTTTATGATGTTCTTGCTCTCATATTGCTGTATATAAACTCGAGGATTATTTAATAAAGTTTAGTTGCATTCACCTAACCTATCAGTTATCACCTAACTGGTGCCTCCGCACGAAACTAATAAAAAGTTTATAAATAAAAACGTCGACATATCCAAATCTGTAATATCTCAAATTTTGAATATTTCAAGATAAGGGCGTTTGCAAAAAATATTAGTTCTTTCTGCCATGTACAATTTTATATTGAATTATTTAATCGAAACTATAAGTTACTTCAATAGCAAGGAAGATCTTATATCTCAGAGACATTATTAAGGCCAATGGATAATCAATATTTCGAAATCCTAAACTTATGCAGGAATATCTTAAGCAAGATGCATCTGTTTAGATGTGTTTCAGTCTGTATTTCACAATCCTCAAATGAAATGATGATTTGGTATTAGATTGGCATGGCCTCAATACTAAGTCCTTTTATTCACCATGCAATTAATGTGACGAGAATTGGCCATCAATAATCTTGAATCACGGAAAAAATGGAGAAGAGAAATCACTCGTCGCCAATAAGTCAAAAATTTGTCATCATTCAGAGCTGCAGAGATTTAATTGTCTTACGCTTAAAATCATCATCTTCATCTCTTACGCCTATTGACGCAAAGGGCCTCGGTTTATATAATCTTATTATTTATCGCGTTTACATTTACCTTTTTTTTTCTCCAATCAATAATGATACATTCCCAGAATGTAGATTACTCGAAATAATATTTATACGTTTTGTATATGTAAAATATTTCAACAAAGCTTTTCCAGTAATATAGAGCGAATAGAAAATAATAATCCTTGCAACATTTATACGGTATCATGTGAATGAAGGGTAACCACCACTGAAAAAGTATTCATCAGCCGCTTCACAATTTCTATTTAAAACTGCAATACATCAAACCCTTAAAAAACTCACGGGAACAATTACACCTATCTAGGTCATCTCATGTCCTGAATATGAAGGATCTTTTTCTTGCTTCCTTATCCCATTTGTAACTTCATTATCTTGCATTTCTTACTTCTTGAAAAGTCACTTCCAAATCATTCTTAGCCTTTAGTTAAGCCATTCAAGTATTACATTGCTCAGCTTTGCCTCTCTCTAATCTTCCATACTCAGCAGGCCTTCAAAGTAATATCTTCATCTACTCATTGCTATAGCGTCCGACAGCACCGCCTCATTTGCATCATTTACTCACCATCTTTTTCTCTCTGACTTTATCCTTTACTATCCTATCAATCCTGTTACTTTCTTACTGCTGTTTTTCTCTTTAATTTTGCAACCCATACCTAATCCTTTTACCTCTTGACCCCAAACATTCCCGTGCCTCCATCAAAGAATTTAAAAAACTTCCTATCAGGTCCTTCCTACTCCGTTTCTTTAGCCTTAACCCGTATTTTATGATTTTTCCCTTTACATAATATATAATATGTATATATATGTATATATATATATATATATATATATATATATATATATATATATATATATATATATACATATATATATATATATATATATATATATATATATATATATATATATATATGTATAGTATATCTCCCCTATGTGATAAAGAGCAAGTGTTTGGCTACATACATACATACATACATACATACATACGGAGAGAGATTAGAAAACGTAGGATTTAATACACGTACATGCACACACACATACACACACACACACACATATATATATACATATATATATATAGAGAGAGAGAGAGAGAGAGAGAGAGAGAGAGAGAGAGAGAGATTAAAAAATGCAGCATTTACGAATAGTAGGTCAAAGAGATGCAACAGGGGACAGGAAAGTCATTTAATGAAAATAACCGAGGGTGAACTGGGAAAAAGAGGGGAACAATGGCCATGTGAGGGGAACAATGAGCAAAAAGTATTGGCAAAAATGGGGAACGAGCAAAAATAGACGGCGAAAAAGAAAGCGAAAATTCAGTGGGGAAATTAAAGCAGTTTGCTGCCGGGAGAGAGAAAGAGAGAAAGAATAAGAGCCGTTGAAAGGAGGCGATAAGTAGGACTCAAGGCAGCCAAATCTCGTCGTTAGTAGCCATCGGAAACTGAGAACAGGAAAAGGGAGACAAGAATAATCTAAACAAAAGAGAAAACACTAAGGTAATGGGAAAGGCGACCTTCGCAACAAGTGAATGGTTTTTAGAACAAGCCGTGAAACCAGAGAGAGAGAGAGAGAGAGAGAGAGAGAGAGAGAGAGAGAGAGCGAGAGAAGTAATAAAATATTTATATGTATGCGCACTTTATCTGAAAATACTTTATATATAATAATCAAGCTGAATAGAAAAAAAATCACAGAAATACTTTACAAGTTAGCTTATAACTAAGACGCACTGGTTAAATGCTAACATATAACACGTTCACTTTATACGCCAATACGTTCATGATTACGCATGATTCAATATACAGTAATTGTTGCGATTCAACTTCTGCAATCAATTGGCACATATTCAAGTTATCATCGGTTGCTATTGCAAGAAACACTCATGAAATTTACATCATGTGTCTAGGGTAGTGAAGTACGATTCAAGTATCAATATGACAAGAAATAGGTCTTTGTTTTTTTATAATACAAATAGCAGAAAGGTGAGGAGGATGGGGGGTGGGGGGGGTGGGGGGGGGGGGGGAGAACAAGGTCAAATAATACAAATATGGCAGTTTAAATATTGTATTCTTAAGATTGAGTGTGAGTTGATTGGGTGTATATGGTTAAGGAATGGAAAAGAATAATAACGTCTGATTATGTGCCTGATTGATAGTGGAGAGCATGAAAGAGTTGCTGAGCCATGAGATTCGAAGAAAACTTGGGTGACACAGATAAAGAATTATATTTGTGAATGGAATTCCCAAAGTGAAATTGGAATCTTGTGGAAATGTTTGAGTGTTGGAACTACTGTAAATTGATTTGAAAATAAAACTCTGATAAGAGTATTTGGGAAAAGAAATAAGTGATAAAATGATCTTGCAAGATTGTGTTTTAGTACAGACTACTCTGCGTGCTTGGAAGTGCAGTATATTCAAACAGTATTTGGTGAAATAAAAGTTGAGCCAGATTCAAGTTAGACTAGAAAACGTAAAAAAGGTGTTTTAACTTTAATCAAATGAGTTAAATAAGAAAGAAATGCAGGATCACATAAGGAGAATATGTATGATCCGAGGGTTATGGTTAAGA
>NC_090725.1:224960173-224972673 GCF_036898095.1 Palaemon carinicauda | reverse complement strand
TCACAGGAACAAGGAATTGAGGACACAAAAATGACGAGACAATAAAGATATTGAAAATTTACTATTGCCAAGGTCAAAGGACTATGGAAATACAAGAGACCTCAATGTTTAAGGTAATGAAGATATGGAGTATTACCTCAATTTGTTTTGGTCTTCAACTCTGTTCCAGAACAGCATTAACATAGCTGAGTTATGAAAGCCATCTACAGACTATCGAAAGACACTCCAGAGCTCTTACATCTCAATATCCATTTCTTTTGTACTCAAAAGATTATTTATTAATTGCCTGATTCAGGGTTTTACCCATCAAGCGACCCATTCCCTCAATAATGTAGCTCTTATTGCTTCAAAAATATTTTTCGGAATTGGAATATATGGTCTTTTGTTGTAATTTAAAATCCCCAGTAATTCAACTGAATTACCTATTAGCTTTAATAAGAATCTGGAGCGAATCGGAAAGTCTTATTACAAATCATTGGACTTTAGACCTACAAAACTATGAACAAATTAATAACAATATTATCAACTCCACGAAGAATGAATTGAGCTCTTGATATTTCTGTAATATACAGATAATCTTATTAAGCCTACATACTTCAAATGTCAAAATGTGAGGTAAGAAGCCTTCCATTGTCTCTCTGTGAAACGGTACAGCTGCCGTATTAAAAGTGTTATATTTGTTGAAGTATCCGAGCTTTGAGAGTTTGTGATTTCTGAAAATCTATTATATACCAATGTTCATGTTTTCATATATTCATTCACTCATAAGATTACCTGTTCGAGTTTATGATTTTTATATTTATTGTTTTATGTAACGGGTTTTAAATACTTCCTATAAGTATTCATTCAGACATACATTAAGTACATGCATAAACGAAACATAAAATTATGTTCCCAAGAGAAAATTAAATTTCTTTCAAATAATATAAAAAAGTTTTATGCGTACCATTTTGTTTAGAAAAATGGTATATCTTCTAATTTATTAGGTAGTAGGTGGGCCAGGGCACCAGCCACCCGTTGAGATACTACCACTAGAGACTTTAGAGGTCCTTTGACTGGCAAGACAGTACTATATTAGATCCTTTTCTCTGGTTACGGTTCATTTCCCTTTTGCCTACACATACACCGAATAGTTTGGCCTATTCTTTACATATTCTCCTCTGTCCTCATACACCTGACAACACGGAGATTGCCAAACAATTCTTCACCCAAGGGGTAAACTACTGCACTTTAGTTGTTCAGTGGCCACTTTCCTCTTGGTAAAGGTAGAAGAGGCTCGTTAGCTATGTTAAGCAGCTCTTCTAGGAGAAGGATACTCCAAAATCAAACCTTTGTTCCTAGTCTTGGGTAGTGCCATAGCCTCTGTACCATGGTCTTCCACTATCTTGGATAAGAGTTCTCTTGCTTGGTGGTACACTCAGGCACACTATTCTATCTTATTTCTCTTGCTCTTGCTTTAAGTTTTAATAGTTAAGATAGGAAATGTTTATTTAAATGTTACTGTTTCTGAAATATCTTATTTTTTCTTGTTTCCTTTCCTCACAGGGCTATTTTCCCTGTTGGAGCTCCTGGGCTTATAGCATCCTGCTTTTCCAACTAGGATTGTAGCTTAGCAAATAATAATAATAATAATAATAATAATAATAATAATGAAACTAATATCCATTTTATAGATGTGACAAAAGGCTCATTGTTATAGCAGCTTTATAAACCAAAGATGATAATCATATTATTATTATTATTATTATTATTATTATTATTATTATTATTATTAGTCAAGTTACAACCCTAGTTGGAAAAGTAGGGCGCCAACAGTGAATAAAGGAAATAAATAAACTATATGAGATATAATGAACAATTAAGATAAAATATTCTAAGAACAGTAGTGACATTAAAGCAGATATTTCACATATCAGTTTCAATAGTAAACTTATGTCAGCCTCTTCAACATAAAGACATTTACTGCAAGTTTGAACTTTAGAAGTTCTACCGATTCAACTACCCGATTAATTAAGATCATTCAATTAAAAATACAGTGATAAAGAAAACAGTGATAACGAAAAGGATAAGGATCGAGTGATATTAGTCTATGTTTTCGAAAAAGTAAGAATGCAGAATAGAATGTAGAAAACATTCAATTTTGACAAAAATTGAAAAGTTTTTCCAACTGAAAAGAAGTAGGAAAAAACAATCTCCCGACCTGATTCCCTCAGAGCTTAACCATTGGCTAAAGTTTCTCTCTCTAACTAATTAAAGGAAACATTAATAACTTTCCTTTGAGCATAAAGTTTAGAGGATAAGAAAAAAACTAAGTCTTTTTTTTCTTTCATTCCCGTTCTCCCAAAACAGTTTTATGACAGCATCAAAAGGAATAAGTTTTCACAGAATGGTTGACTAATTTCGTATTTCTTTTCTTTGTTTTCATAATTGTTACAAAAGAAAAATTCAACAGTAAAGTGACTGAATGTAACTCATAGCACTTATCACTCGATTTTTATCATAAAATAATAACAATCTTCAGCTAAGATAACACAAAGTGTAACATATACTGTGTCAGTCGGCGTCCCGAGTCCTACTTGGATAATTTTCTCCACCGATGGCCTATACCAAATCTAATTGCGTACTTAGATTTGGGGCTTATGCATGAGTCAAGGAAGTTACAGATATCTAATTTCCTTGGTATAAGTATGCAGATTGAAGGTATCTGGTCGGAGCTGTGCACGATTGCTCTCTCGACCGTCTCTCTATACGTATGTCTGTCTATGCGGCTGAAATTAACATTTTTAGTTTTAGTAAACATCGTTAATCATACATTTACGAAGCCCATCAAAATATTATAGCCCCAAAGCCACTAACGTAAGCCACAAAAGTAAGATAGAAAACAAAGCTCAAATCTACCAATGAAATCTCTCACAAGAGTAAGAGAAGTACTGAGGACATTGTTAAAAAGAAATGCTGGTCCATACGGGATTAGACCACCCGAACAGCAAGTCTCTAAGGATAACATCTAAAAATTGTTCTTCGAACACAAAAGGATCAGAAGACTAAGAAGTATTTCTTTTTGAAAGGACGGAAATGCTGAAGTTTTAAGCTGGTGAACTGATCAGGGGCAAGCTTGCTTAGTGGCTTGGTCAATAATTGTCAGTGGGACTCAAGGAAACTACCAACCCAAAAGGGATGACATAAAAAATGGGGGAGAGAAAAGGAACTTTTTTCAGAGTTCATATTACCAAACGATGTCACCCAGTCTCTGTGGGGGCCACCAAATTTATTATTCGATTTATTTTTATTTCAGCCTATATCTTAAACGGTAATGACAACGTCATTTCGCAACTTAAGCCTAAATGCATAAATTCCTAACGTCGACGAATAATGAATAATGGATTATACGAAAGTCAACATTATGTTTTCTTAAAATACAATAAGAAAGAATAGTAAGGATGAATTTGATAACGCTGAAGACTATACAGACATTTCTACAAGGAAATTTTGAGCAAATCTTATTTTCAACTTAGGAAGGAATTATCCAACAATTAACAATATTATACACATTACATTACGCACGAGTATTTCATCTACAAACGCTTTTGTTTTGTCCTCAATGAAGGGAACATATCAAAGTCTGTATATCTAGTTAATATTCTCGTTCTTTCTTAACGCCAGACTGATCGTTCGGTTTGGATATTATCTTTTTCTCTCCAGCATAAGGTTTAAATTCTCTCCCGTCTTCCGTTTTCATTGCTACTTATAACAGTCTGTCTTTAGAAACGTTCGTTGGAACGTTCTCTTCCTGGTTAGACCCTTAATCATGTTCTTCCCTACCTTTCCTCTCATGTCTTCGCTAAAAAACCTGATTGAAGCACTAATAGATAGACCGGACGAGCCAGGGGTAAGCTCTGGGACGTCTACTTAATTAACAAATAGATTGGATGCTTCCGTTTTACTACTATTATGAGAAAATACAAAATACAGGAAGAAATATGTATACGAATATAGCCATAACATCTAAACGAATAATCATACATTATCGAGGCAATAAATACCTTAGATCATAAAAGTGAATATAAAAAGATATAAAAATTCAATATATATAAGAAAAAAAAAATCTTTGAATATATGAAAGGCCATAAACAACACATGAGCAAGAAATAGACCTAATGAACAAAGGCGAAATCCCAGCCAATATCACTCAGTAATGAACAATTACCCTAAGCAATTCTGAAATATACACTGAACATACTAAATTTAAATGTATGTGAAACCAAACATTATTTAATTTCCTTAAAGGTAACATGGTTTGCATGCAAACATATCATCACATCTTCCTAGTTTCTCACTAAAATCTAATCAATGAAAGATATACAACAAGATCCCTTCTTTCCTTCTTTCATTAAGTTCTTTAGTGAAATTCTAAACAGGTTCTGAACGGAAGCAAATCATAGTTGCCATTTTCTTTGACATTCGGAAGGTATACGATACTAATTAAAGGCATTCATAATGGTTTTCGAGGACAACTTCCTATTTTTATTAGAGATTTATTGGTAGACGAAGATGACAAAGCTCTGGTCGATCCAAGTGGTAGATTGCAAGCTCTGGTTATCGTCGCCGTTTCCATGGCAAAAGAGATTTGGTTAGATATAAATCGCAAAAATGGAATGATACGAAAAAAATGTGAATTAAAGATTAAGAGAAGGAAACTGCAAAGTGACAGAAGAAATATTAGGGAAGAGGACAAAAAGGGACTGAATGAATAAAGCTACACCTTTACGTTGCGACAATGAAAGTGAATCCATAACATTTTGATATAAAGAAATAGAGGAAGGGGAAAAATAAAGTTACAAGGGAACTTAGAATACGAAAGGAGTCGATAGATGATCATTAAAATCAAAATAGAATATATTAAATGGCAACAAATAAATGAAATAATAACTTATTTAAAGATACGAAAAAGCGAGGAAGAGAACTAAAAGATGACTGAGAAAGAGAAAAAACAGAAAAAGGGAGTTGCTCGACTGAAAACATAAGTATTTTGCAATAAGCACATATCGTATAATACGGTCACTGTTACACCAGAGAGAGAGAGAGAGAGAGAGAGAGAGAGAGAGAGAGAGAGAGAGAGAGAGAGAGAGACTAGTATCCAAACAGCATCAGAATTCTATAATTATTAAGAGCGTTCACAGCAGAATCAACAGGAGGCGGATAATAATAATGTTTGTGTGTAAAACAAAAGAAAATTTCTTGGAATTGGACATCGTGTTGACTTAGTTTTGTATACTGAGAAACCTTCGACTGATGTCTGCTATAATGAATGTTCTTATCCCCTTATCATTTTAATCTTCCAGGCCGACGAATCTTCTATATTATGTATACATAAAGAGGCCGAGATCTCTATACTACTAAAAATATGATGCCATATTCTCAATGACAAACTTCTTTTGGATATTATTATCATTAAAGACTGGAAGAAAACCCTGTTTATACATATTCAGTTAGATAAGATGGCTGCATATACTTCTTAATATGTTTTTACATTCTTCTTGTGAGAGTTTTCTGTTTCACTTCAGTCTGTCTAATATTCTTATTACTTCGTCATATTTGCTTACTTCACCAAATATGAAAAAGTAACAAAAAATATTGGACAGTTTTTAGAAAACTGTACTAAAAAGGAGAAAGAACTCATAGGAAGAATAAAAAACAAGTATTTTAAAGTAAATGCAGCTAAAGTTACCATCATATGCAACTCCCCATGCTATTATTATTATTATTATTATTATTATTATTATTATTACTATTACCATTGTTATCAGTGTTATGATTATTATTACTATTATTATTATTATTATTATTATTATTATTATTATTATTATTATAATTATTATTATTATTATTATCATTATGTAAGGGAAATATACAAAAACAAGTTGAACAATCTTCCATGAAACAGATTGCCTTTCAGCGAAAAAGATATTACCAAAACCAAGAATAGGAAAAAAAAATGCAGCGGAACAGAAAAGAATGATTAATCAGTAAGCCAATGAAGTAAAATAACACATGAATTATTAAATGTTTTATGAAATAATGATAGAGCTCTAAAATTTCATTGCAGTTTCTCTTAAACCTAGAGCAAGACGTGATATCGAGGCACCTACACAGGCAATGAATATACAGTAGTGTCAAAAGAGCGACATTCTTTGGCTTTTTGTGATTTCTTGCTGAATTATGGCTTCAAAAGCTTCTTATGCCACCACTGAAACAGGCCATGTTTCTTTATGAGGTGCAGATATACATACAGTTACCCAAAAACTACAATTAGTATTAACTATTTCATTTGTATATCTGCAAGAGTGTTATGCTCTAACAATGGGGTTGTGGTAGCCTAATGGAAATGTTTCTGTATGGCAATCTGTTGGACTCGGGTTCGAGACTTGCTCAAGCGCTATAGTTTCTTGTAGTAACTGCAACTTCACCATCCTTGTGAGCTAAGGATGCGGGTTTTGGGGGAGCCTAAAGGTCTACCTGCTAAGTCATGAGCAGCCATTATCTGGCCCTTCCTGGTCCCACTGTAGATTGGGCGCTGATAATATGTACACTAGTTATGTCAGTATCTAGGGCATCGTCCCGCGGGATTAGAGCATCGTTACTGTCCCTTGCCTCTGCTATTCACAAATGACCTTTAAACCTTAATCAGAATTTTCTGTTTAACTTTAGTCTGAAGGGCAAAGTATTGTTCTGGTTAACTGCATAAATCAAAAAAATAAAAGCTAAAATGGCATTAGGTGATTGAGCAAATCGGTGTTCGAATGGCCTTGTAGAATGAATTAAGTTTTATCTTCTGGGGACTTCTGTATGTATGTATGTATGTATGTACGCTTAAATTTAATACCAAAATTATATCTAGCTATTGTATTCACCTGAAGTTACAACGCCCCACATTCAAAAAAAAAGAAAAGAAAAACAAATTGTTCAGCGTATCTGACCTATGTCCTTTGGTATTCTTGATTTTGATACATAGATTAAACGGCGTTGCAAATTGATTAATTCTAAGAAAATTATTTTATTTACTACGGTATATATCCTCAGTAACCTCTTTTACTTTTATCATAAAGATACAGTAAGTTCCATATGAATTACTATATCATGAAAAATGACGGTCCATAAGAGCTGATCTACACATATTTCCGCTCCTGTTCTGCCAAGCCTTCTGTCCTGCCTTCCTTCCATAGTCACAATAATTTCATAGATCATCCCTACTTAGATGGCCATTATAGAATCCTTTGATCTTTCCCCTTACACATTGAGATAATTATTCCTATCAACCCTTCCTTGGGATATTACCCTCATCTAAACACACAGTGGATACCATGTTCAGCCGTTCACATACGCTTAACAACACTGTCTTGCATTTAGTACCTTTTTAATATCATTCTTATAATTGCCTTTTTTTTAACCTCGATGTTCATTTCTGAGAGTACATTCAAATATTCATGTACGCCAAGTAACAATAGAAAAAACCTTCACGATGACGAAGAAAAAGAGAAAAACGTTTTATTGCAAATATGTGATATAAAACAACATTAAATAAAAGTATTTCCAAGAAATTTATCTTGCAATGATTAATCCCAACAGATAAAAGAGAAGACACTGACGAGAGAGAGAGAGAGAGAGAGAGAGAGAGAGAGAGAGAGAGAGAGAGAGAGAGAGAGAATAATTGTATGCCAATGAAGATAATTGTGAGTCACCATTACAAGTGCCATAACAATTACCTTTCGTGGAAATAGACATTTCTAGATGTTATATTACCGGAAATGGCCCATTAACTTGATATACAGCTGAAATTTAATCCAATCCAGACTTCTACAGGAATATTTGAGCTCGTATGATAGACGCCGAGTTGCTAAGGTACTCACTCTCTAATAACAACAACAATAATAATAATAATAATAATAATAATATTTGTCAACATCATCATCATTATTATTAGAACCATTGAGAACTTCGAAAATATTCAGAATTAAGTATCATGTACATCAACATACATCATGCAAATGTGAATGGATTACCAAACCAAACTTACAGTAAATATTTTCATCTGATAGTAATTTATAGCTACACTTATCCTATAATGGTGAATTAAGATTAAATATTTTTCCTACAAAACTTCCACAACACCACGACCATATAATTGCACGTGCACATATACAAAATACAAGAAGGGAATAACAGTCATCGCAATCCTTTATTGTAACACTTTTAGTGGTTCTTAGCAATGAATAATGAATAAAACCACCCAGACACACAAGGCAAGATGATGCCCTAGGCCGTGCAGCAACAATGAGAGAGAGAGAGAGAGAGAGAGAGAGAGAGAGAGAGAGAGAGAGAGATTCCTGGCATTTTCCTATATATGATGAATTGATATACGGCCTTGTTATTTTCTATCGCCTCCACTCCCTTTACCTATCTCTGCTGCGATTCACTACTGTCGACTGACTGCTAGAAATATAATTCCCCTTATAGGTTAACCAAGTTAAAATATGTCTAACAGAACGAGCACAAATACTTTCCAATTGCGGTGGCCGATATGGTAAATTCCCTGACTGCTGAACGTGAGACTGGGGTTCGAGTCCCGGTCAAACTCGTTAGTTTCATTGGTCGCTGCAATCTCACCATCTTTGTGAGCTAAGGATAAGGGTTTGGGGGAGCCTATAGGTCTATCTGCTGAGTTATTAGCAGCCATTGCTCGGCCCTCCTTGGTCCTAGCTTGGGTGGAGAGGGGGCCTGCGCTCTGATCATATGTATAAATGGTTAATCTCTACGTCATTGTCCTACTTGCCTCTGATATTCCTGAACGGCCTTTAAACCTTTAAAACCTGGGCTTCGAATGCGGTATCTCTTGATAGTGAGGGATAGAAGTTCTACAGATAAGATAAAGGAGAGAAAGATATGGCATGGAAAGAGGCAATGATTGCACAGGCAAAGGAGACCACTTCGAGAATACGGTGAAATAAAGGAAAATGATAGGGGAGGTCCACATGACATATTGTATTAGCACTTGAGAAAGGTAAGACTCGGCTGGGTCAATATCCAACAAAGGAATGCAAAAACAGCCATAATTTTTACATTATTAATTCCTTATTAATTATGTATCTATGTATGTATGTATGTATGTATGTATGTATGTATGCATGTATGTATGTATGTGTGGATCTCTCTCTCTCTCTCTCTCTCTCTCTCTCTCTCTCTCTCTCTCTCTCTCTCTCTCTCTCTCTCTCTCTCTCTCTATATATATATATATATATATATATTTATATATATATCAAGTATTTATATATACAATATATATATATGCGTGTATGTATGTATATATGTATAGTATAGTATACAAACATATGTATATATATGTACAGTATATTCAATTTTCCGTATAAACAACGATAACAGTTTAAATGATTAGTAGATAGAGGTGTAGTGTCTATTTCTTTCAATAGATGCCTTATCCCTTTGGACGCCAAAATTGAGAAACTACAATGCGAGTCAGCGGTAATAATAACAAAGGATGCAATATTAATCATTTTGGTGATAACCTCTCGCGTTCTAGAGTAAATAGATAACCAGATACTTAGCAAAAATGCAACAGAATAGTTTCTTTTGTGGAAAAGTTCGTAATTAACGGGGCACATCTATATTTTCCTATTATATCAAGTCATCCTGATTCTTAAAAGGACTAAATGGTTCTCAGCCACGCCTCTGAGTACAAGTGATTGATGATAATGGAGAAAAGAAGGCGCCGACCTTCTTCCGACAACTACCTTTTTATGGAACGACAAAAATGAAGGCAATCTATTCCAATAAAAGCTTCAATCCTTAACGGGAAAACCAATTTGTGACTTGATTCGTTGTTCGTTGATGTTATTTTCACTCATAACTAAGGAGAACAGAGATAAAAGCAGACAATGATGTTTGCTGTAGTGAGACCTTTCTATTTTGAAAGTGAACTTCAAACAAGAAGGTTCTAAGTCGTTTAGTCCCTTGACACGAAGACAGTTCTTATGTCACTTGTCTTTAGACTCCAAGTCCCAAAACGACATGGCAAACTTGTTCTATGTTGTGCCGTAGCACGATGGCTGAAGTCACAGAGGTATTACTAACGACATACAGCAAAAGGGCTAACATGGATAGAGAAACACTTGTCCTGTCTGCATAGTCTGCATATTCTATATCAATATGGTCGTTACATATATTAATTTCTTCGCCTCCCACACATGACTGACATTCACCCCACTTACCAAAAAAAAAAAAAAAAAAAAAAAAATATAAAGCAATACAAGTTGAATTATTGATGAAAAAATGACAGGCATTAACTTTAACTTTCGTCTGTTTTTGACATAAATAACTACTGGAAAAGAAACATTGTTTAACTTAGCTCTAAAGTCTAAACGATGATCACCAATCCTGATGATTATGTCACTGTTAAAAGACCTTTAATGTGATACGCGTATAGAAAAAAAAGAAGCAGAGTAAACAAAGGTCAACAATTTACAAGGTCCTAAATTTCTTGATTATTTCTTTAATGAGGAATAGAGGGATAATTTCTTGGTGACAGTGAAATCAGTGTTGTCAGAAAAGGAAATTTGTAACCAGTTTCCCGGTCTAGCCTATATGTCTATACGCCTTCCGGCTAAATGTTTAATGAGTTGAACGAAGTGAAAATTACTTTTTATACTTAACCCTTTAGGAGAAAAGATTCCGTTGGTTTAATATTTTTTTTTGTTCAAACTGGACATTAAGGAAGTTGATGATGTAATTTATGAAAAGCTTAAAATTGACGATGACGATTTTATGGGTGTTCAAGAGACGTGAGGTAATAAACTGATCATAAAGTTCTGAAATTAGTGTATGCTTGAAACTTTTCTAAATAGATATAATGAAAACCTAATTTGTTTACATAATGATCAATAAGTAAAAGTAGTTATTTACAACAGTGTCTTTACATTTGTCTAAATATGCTCAATTTGATTTGCAAAACAGGGTGTTGAGTGATGCATTAAGCTCATACGGGAAAGGTGCTGAGATACGTGAAAATACTTTCACACTCGGTAGACATTTAAAATGGAAATTAGGAGAGACATTTCATCGGCGCTTATCATAGGAAGACATGATACAGCTTCCATGTAACACGGACTGAAAAGGAAAAGTCTCAATTGTGGCAGCTGGAATAATTTTGCTGAGAATTACTCCTTGCACAGAATCGTGAACATTGTGGGATATGAAAAGGATTTTCTAAGTCTGCCGAAATCACTAGGTAATAAAGGAAGGAAACGTCCAAGACATATAGATGGAAAGTCAAGAATCGCTAAGTGAAGATACACCAAACTGTAATAATGTTTAGGATATTCACGAGTAAAACAATGGAAAATGACATAAACGAACAGCGTGCTCTAATATAAAGGAAGAATATTAGATTTGACCAAAAATACAAAGAAAAGGATCCAAATAAGGAAGAATAATATTTATCACTGAGGAGATAATTAAGGACCAGTTTTGGATGCCTGAAGTGGAGAGTTTACCACAAGAAACTACATCTTCTGAGGGCACCGATAATGCCCTGGCAGAAGCCCAACAAAAGGATCCAGAGTACCAAGCATGTAGGACATCCTGCACGTCCCCCAGGCATAGACCGTGGATACCTGCTCACATGCGCCGACAGGTGTTTGATTTCATGTATGACCTTTCACATCTATCGTGCTGATCTAATGCACAGCTACTGAAGACGAAGTTCATTTGGCACTGCATTACTAAGGATGCTAAGGATTGAGTCCTCACTTCTATTTTATGCCAAACTTCAAAAGGAAATCAACACACGATTCAGGAGTAGGCACCTTCCCTCAACCTCACCGTTGGTTTACCCACCTATACATCGACGTAGTTGGGCCCTTACCCACATCACAAGTACATGTTACCTGATTACTGTCATCGACCGCTCCACTCGTTGGCCTAAAGTCAATCCCGTGGAAACTGCAACGTCCGCCTCATGTACATCTACCTTACTCTCAGTATGGATAGCGAGAGTTGATAATCCTGACAGGGATTACTGGTGACTGGGGCACGACTTTCCCCTCTCAATTGTGGACATTATTTGCGAACCTCAGGGGAATCACTCTACATCAGACAACCTTCTACAACCCTGCTGCCAACGGAATGGTTGAACATTTCCATCGAACCCTCAAAGTAGTATTTATGTCCGGCTGCATGAACTCCAACTGGTTTACCCAGCTTCCCTGGGTCCTCCTGGGACTAAGAACCACTTCTAAAGACGGCCTGGATGTCTCAGCAGCTCTAATAGTATATAGTGACCTGTTGGTGGCCCCTGCCAAATATTTTCCGTCTGCAACCTCGTCCGACTATCTCCAGCGCCTACGTCACGTCGTGGGTAAATTTACTCCATGCCGCCAGACTCAGCAGCCCCCAGTTAAGCAACACATACGATAGATCTGCATTCGACA
>NC_090725.1:224952673-224955173 GCF_036898095.1 Palaemon carinicauda | reverse complement strand
TGGGGGGGGGGGGGGAGACAAGGTGAAATAGTACAAATATGGCAGTTTAAGTATAGTATTCATAAGATCGAGTGTGGGTGGATTGGGTGTATACGATTAAGGAATGGAAAAGAACGTTGAAGTCTGACTATGTGCCTGATTGATATTGGAGAGCATGAAAGAGTTGTGAATCAAATTCCCAGAGTGAAAATTGAATCTTGTGGAAATGTTTGAGTGTTGGAACTACTGTAAATCAATTTAAAAATAAAACTGATATGGGTATTTGGGAAAAAAGGAATAAGTGATGAAATGATCTTGCAAGATTATGTTTCAGTACAGACTACTCTGAGTACTTGGAAGTGCAGTATATTTAAACAGTATTTGTTTTAATAAATGTTGAGCTAGATTTAAGTTAGGCTAGGAAGTGTAAAAAGTGGCTGTAACATTCATCAAATGAGTTAAATAAGAAGGAAATGCAGGATCATATACGGAGAATAAGTATGATCTGAGGGTTATGGTTAAGAAACAGTTTAGATTTTATTGCAAGGATATGGATGGCAAGATACTTTGTATTTCCAAGTATTGACCGGCAATTACTTAAATATATTAAGAGCAGAATGACAAATATGTTTAATGTAAATAAAGTAGTGTATAAAACTTCTTTTTAAAAAGTATTCACGAGTCGATACTTTATTTAAAAACATATTTAGATAAATAGTAAAAATTACCATTATAAATACAGTATATGTAAAATAGAATAAAATATTCATGTATATATACGATGAAGTAGGTCTATATATGTTTTAAATTGTAAGGTTGTAAATGTGTATTTCATAATAAAAGAAAAAAGTAAGTAGTCGGGGCATTTAAAAAAATTCATTGATGAGGCAATGGGAACAGCAGGGACTGATTTTTGGTATAATAGGTTAGGAAGAGTGAAGATAGAGTTTTAAATGGAGGAAGATGTTAATATTTCAATGAAGAAAAATATAAGACGTTTTAGGGTGAAGTTGCATAATAGGGGAGGTGAGCAAATGCAAACATACAAGATGGATAGAGTAGTCAAGAATAAAGTGAGAGAGGAAATAATGGAAATTTAATTACAAAAGAGACCTTTTGGGAATTTTTTTTTTCTGTAGAAATGAAACTCCAGAGAGGCAGGGGTGAAGGATTAATATTTGAATGGATTGCTATAAGGCTGGGAATGTTTGAGGAATTGACTGTTGAGAAAGAAAGGTGATTAACCACTAATAACTCCATTACCATCACCTGGCTGTCTTTAAACAATAATCAGTCAGTATTGACTTTTCAAATGTTATTAAATATAATATAATGATACTGTCAAGTAGCACAGGGTAAGTTGAATGGTTATAAATGTTCAAAGCAGTTTGTTACAGTAGTGCAAGTACAAAAGCAAACCACTTTATACTTTTAAGATGAAAAATTAAACCGCAGTAATTAAAAGAAAATTTTAAGATTCTTAATGGATTATAAACATTAATAACATGCTAATTAGTATTACATGATTCCTAACTACCTTGCAATCTGTATTAGTATTGTTGTAAAACCTGATTTTCGAATTCTCCGTTCTGTAAGTACTAGTGTATGCGACCCGTGAGAAATGACGTCTAAATACACTTTTACACTTTACGCTTTATTTATTCTTATGTACATTCTTATACAGAACTAGGTGCAGAAATTTTAATACATGGTACTTATAGAGGTCATTAAATTTAAGCTATGCTAACGACTTATACATATCATTTCCAGGCAATAAAGGAATATTATTTTCATCGCGCTGAACCTTCAGAATGCACCGAAGAATGTTATTCATCATCACCTTAATACTGTTCAAGTTGACTTCAGAAATTCCCCCCCAGATTAAGATATTTTGGGTTATGATAGGGTAGATTAGTGAGTGGTAAATTGTTAATAACGTTCTCTATGGCACTAGAGATGATAGGGAGTAAAATACACCAAGCATCTTAGTTATTTTCCAATTTATTTCACTTGCTTGAAGAGCAAAATTTAGCTTATTATCAATAGTTACTCCTAAATATTTCATATTTGAGACCCACTCTAACTTTCTTTCATTAAAATATATATCAGGGAGATTGTTAATAGGTCTTGGCGTAACCATAATTAATTTTGTTTTATTTACATTTTGAAGCCATTCCGAAAGATCGGCGATGAATGTTTCTACCCTCTCAATACATAATTCAAACTAACTGTCGGTGACGTAAACGACAGCATCATCCGCAAATATAATCTTTTTAGCGCTTCCGACTTTCACTATATCATTTATGAAAATGATGAATAATAATGGTCCCAAAACAGACCCCTGAGGAACTCCAAATTCAATTGGTCTAATGCTAGACTTATAGTCGCCAATGTTTACATACTGCTTTCTATTGGACAAATACGATGACAAAAACAAATTTGTAACCCTTCTAAATCCACAAATAGATAATTTTTCACAAAGCAGCCACCTATTTCTGCTGTCAAAAGCCTTACTCAGATC
>NC_090725.1:224932673-224947673 GCF_036898095.1 Palaemon carinicauda | reverse complement strand
AGCATTCAGCTTATAGACGTGATAAAAGGCTAAGTGTTTTAGCAGCTTTATAAACCAAAGATAATAAATAAACTATTTAAAAGATGTAATGAACAATTAAGATAAAATATTCTAAGAACAGTAGCGACAATAAAGCATATATTTCACATATCAATTTCAATAGAAAACTCATGTCTGCCTCTTCAACATAAAGACATTTACTACAAGTAAAGTTTAGAGGATAAGAAAAAAAAATTTCAGCTAAGATAGCACAAAGTGTATCATTTAGTGTATAAGTCTGCGTCCCGAGTCCTACTTGGATAATTTTCTCCACCGATGGCCTATACCAAATCTAATTGCGTACTTAGATTTGGGGCCTATGCATGAGTCAAGGAAGTTACAGATATCTAATTTCCTTGGTATAAGTATGCAGATTGAAGGTATCTGGTCGGAGCTGTGCACGATTGCTCTCTCGACCGTCTCTCTATACCGTATGTCTGTCTATGCGGCTGAAATTAACATTTTTAGTTTTAGTAAACACCGTAAATCATACATTTACGAAGCCCATCAAAATATTATAGCCCAAAAGCCACTAAGGACAAAAGTAAGATAGAAAACAAAGCTCAAATCTACCAATGAAATCTCCCACAAGAGTAAAAGAAGTACTGAGGCCATTGCTAAAAAGAAAGGCCGGTCCATACTGGATTAGACCGCCCGAACCACAAGTCTCTAAGGATAACATCCAAAAAATGTTCCACGAACACAAAAGGATCAGAACCCATGAAGTATTTCTTTTTGAAAGGACGGAAATGCTGAAGTTTTAAGCTGGTGAACTAATCAGGGGCAAGCTTGCTTAGTGGGTTGGTCAATAATTGTCAGTCGGCCTCAAGGAAACTACCAACTCAAAAGGAATGACATAAAAAATGGGGCAAAGAAAAGCAACTTTTTTCAGAGTTCATATTACCAAACGATGTCACCCAGTTTCCGTGGCGGCCACCAAATTTATTATTCGATTTATTTTTATTTCAGCCTATATCTTAAACGGTAATGACAATGTCATTTAGCAGCTTAAGCCTAAATACACAATTTCCAACGTGGACGAATCTTGCATAATTAATAATACGAAAGTGAACATCAAGTCTTCTTAAAATACAATAAGAAAGAATAGTAAGGATGGATCTGACAAAGTTGAAGACTATGTAGACATTTCTACAAGGAGATTTTGAGCAAATCATATTTTCAACTCAGGAAGGAATTGTCTATCAAGTAACTATATCAAGGAGTATTTAATCTAAAAAAAGTTTTGTTTTGTCCTCAATGAAGGGAACATGTGAATGTTCACTTTATACTCTTAAGTATCAGACATCCGTTTTATGTCTCGTTCAGTTTTGACATTATCTCTTTCTCTCCAGCATAAGGTTTTAATTCTCTTCCGTCTTCCGTTTTCATTGCTACTTATAACAGTTTGTCTTTAAAAACGTTTGTTTGAACATTCTTTTCCTGGTTAGACCCTTAATCATGTTCTTCCCTACCTTTCCTCTCATGTCTTCGCTAAAAAACCTGATTAGAGCACTAATAGATAGACCGGACGAGCCAGGGGTAAACTCTGGGACGTCTACTTAATTAACAAATAGATTGGATGCTTCCGTTTTACTACTATTTTGAGAAAATCTAAAATAAAGGAAGAAATATGTACACGAATGTTGCTATAACATATAAACGAATAATGATACATTATAGAGGAAATGAATACCTTAAATCTTGATAGTGAAAGATATAAAAATTCGATATGTGAAAGAAAAAAAAATCTTTGAATATATGAAAAGCCATAAACAAAACAAGAGTAAGAAATAGACCTTATTGTTTGTTCTTTTTGTCCTCTAATGAACAAGGTGAAATCCCCGCCAATATTACTCTGTAATGAACAATAACCCTAAACAATTCAGCAACATACACTGAATATCCTTCAAGGTATGTGAAGCCAAACATTATTTTATTTGCTTAAGGTAACATGGTTTGCGTGCTAACATAGCATCTTCCTAATTTCTCACCAGAATCTAATCAATTAAGGATGTTCAACCAGATCCCTTCTTTCGTTTTTTCATTAAGTTCTTTAATGAAATCCTAAACAGGTTTTGAACGAACGCAAATCAAAGTAGCCATAATTCTTTGTCACTCAAAAGGTATACAATACTACTTAGAGGCTTTCAATATTAAATTTCTTACATCATAATGGTTTTTGAGGACACCTTCCTATTTCTATTAGAGATTATATTGGCGGAAGAAGATGCCAAAGCTCCAGACCCTCGGTCGATCCAAGTGGTAGATTGCAAGCTCTGGACATCGCCGCCGTTTCCATGGCAAAAGAGAGTTTGTTTGATATAAATCGCAAAAATGGAATGATAGGAAGAAAATGCGAATTAAAGATTAAGCGAATGAAACTGAAAAGGGAAAGAAGAAAGAATAGGAAGAAGACAAAAGGGGACTGAATGAATGAAGGTAAACCTCTACTTGCGACAATGAAAGTAAATCCATAACATTTTGATATAAAGAAATAAGGGAAGAAGATTAATGGTAAACAGTGAAGCAAAGGAAGGGGAAAAATACAGTTACAAGGGAACTTAGAATACCAAATAAGTCGATAGATGATTATTAAAATTTAACGATAATTCATTAAAAGACAAGAAAATAAATGAAATAATAACGTATTTAAAGATAAGAAAAAGCGAGGAAGAGAACTAAAAGATGATTGCGAAAGAGAAAAACCGAGAAAGGGAATTGCTCCACAGAAAACAAATGCATTTTGCAATAAGCACGCGTATAATATACAGTCACTATTACACCAGAGAGAGAGAGAGAGAGAGAGAGAGAGAGAGAGAGAGAGAGAGAGAGAGAGAGAGAGAGAGACTAAAATATACAAAATCTCTCACAAGGGTGGCATCGATGTAGGCCAAACAGCATCAGAATTCTATAATTATTAAGAGCGTTTACAGGAGAATCAAAAGGAGGCGGATAATAATAATGTTTCTGTGTCAAAAAAAGAGAAAAAATTCTTGGAATTGGACATCGTGTTGACTTAGTTTTGTATACTGAGAAACCTTCGACTGAGCTCTGCTATAATGAATGTTCTTATCCCCTTATCATTTTAATCTTCCAGGCCGACGAATCTTCTATATTATGTATACATAAAGACGCCGAGATCTCTATACTACTAAAGATATGATGACATAATTCTCAATGACACACTTCTTTTGGATATTATTATCATTAAAGACTGGAAGAAAACCTTGTTTATACATATTCAGTTATATAAGATGGCTGCATTTACTTTATAATATGTTTTTACATACTTCTTAATATATTTTTACATTCTTCTTGTGACAGTTTTCTTTTCAACTCAGTCTGCAAGCAACTGTCTAATATTGTTGTTACTTTGTCATACTTGCTTTCTTCACTAGATATTAAAAAGTAACGATAAATATTGGAGAGTTTTTAGAAAACTATACTAAAAGGGAGAAAGAACTCATAAGAAGAATTAAAAATAAAATATTTAAAGTAAATGCAGCTATTATTATTATTATTATTATTATTATTATTATTATTATTATTATTATTATTATTATTATAACGTAAGGAAATATATAAGAATATACTGAACAACCTCCCATGAAAACGACTGCCTATCAGCGAAAAAGATATTACCAAAACCAAGAACAGAAAAAAAAATGCAGTGAAAAAGAAAATAACGCCTAATTAGTAAGCCAAAAAAGTAAGATAATACATGAATTATTAAACAGTATTCTATAAACATTTTGTCAAACAATGATATATCTCTAAAATTTCATTTCAGATTCTCTTAAACCTAGAGCAAGAAGTGAAATCGAGGCATCTACACAGGCAATGAAATTAGAGTGAAAAGAGCGACATCCTTTGGCTTTTTATGATTTCTTGCTGAATTATGGCTTCAAAAGGTATTTACGCCACCTCTGGAATAGAATCAATTACTGCTGTAAAAAGGCCATGTTTCTCTATGAGGTGTATATAAACATACTATTATCCAAAAGTACAATTAACATTAACTATTTCGTATGTATATCTGCAAGAGTGTTGTGTTTAGCAATAGGATTTTGGTAGCCTATTGAAAATGTCCCTATATGGCGATCCGTTGGACTGGGGTCCGAGACCTGCTCAAGCGCGATAGTTTCTTGTAGTAACTGCAACTTCACCATCCTTGTAGCTAAGGACAGGGGTTCTGGGGGAGCCTATGGGTTTACCTACTGAGTCATCAGCAGCCATTATCTGGCCCTTCCTGGTCCTACGGTAGATTATGCGGTGATACTATGCGCACTAGGTATGTCAGTATCTAGGGCATCGTCCTGCTAAAATAGAGCAGCATTGGTACTGTCCCTTGCCTCTGCCATTCACGAATAACCTTTTTAACCTTTAAACTTTACTCGGAATTTTTTTTTATTAAACTGTAGTTTAAAGACCAAAGGATTGTTTTGGTTATTGAATTGATATTAATTGCATGAAAGTAAAACCTCATACCTCAAATATGCTATAAAACACCAAGCTAAAAATGCATTAGGTGATCGAACAAATCGGTGTTCAAATGGCCTTGTGGAATGAATTAAAGTTTATCTCCTGGGATCTCATCATGTGTGTATTGTACCAACCATGTGTCATGTACCAACCGTGTGTCACACGTTCGTACAGTATGTATGAATGTACGTATGTATGTATGTATATATGTATGTATGTATGTATTTATGTATGCATTTATATATGTATGTATGCTTAAATTCAATAGCACAATTATATCTAGCCATTATATTCACCTGAAGCTACACCCCCCCACACAAAAAAAAAAAAATATTGAAATTTGCTCAGCGAATTTGCCCTAGATCGATTTCAAATCTATGCACTTTGGTATTATAGCTTTTGATAAATAGATGAAACGATCTGACAAATTGATTATTTCTAAGAAAACTACCTTATACACTACAGTATATATCCTTAGCAACTTCTTTTGGTTTTACCATAAAGATACAGCTAGTTCCATATGAATTACTATTTAAAGAAAAATGGCAGTTTATAAGACCTTATCCACACATTTCCGCTCCTGTTCTGCCAAGTCTCAGTCCTGCCTTCTTTCCATATCACAATAATTTCCTAGATCATCCCTACTTATATGGCCATTATAGAGTCCTTTAATCTTTCCCCCTACATGTCGAGATAATTATTCCTATCAACCCTTTCTTAGAATATTACTCTCATCCAAACACCCCGTGGATGACCTGATCAGCTGCTCATATACGCTTAACAACGCTGTCTTGCTTTTAGTACCTTTCTAATATCTTTCTAATAATTGCCTCTTTTTAACCTCGATACTCATTACGGAGAGTCTTTGGGCGTACATGAAACGCGTCAGCTCATACACCATTCATGTTTTCCCTCTTTCTATTCCACACATTCCATATTCCCTTAAAAATACTTTATTGACATAAGACAGGTTCAATCCCTTAATATACAGAATTTCTCTAATCTCTTTATGTTCTCTCTTGATCCATTTGTTGATTATCCATTTTTATATGTGTTTTATACTGTAGAAACTGTTGAAATTCCTCAATTGATATTTGATTTTCACGCCATTTCCTTTAAGATATACTTCTACTGTGTGTGGTATTAGGTTCTGTACTGAATTTGCCCTTCAAATAGTGTCGGTCTGTATGTGTGTCACTTATTTTTCCATTAAACATTTAATTCAGTTTCGACCGTTCACATATTTGATTCTCCCTTCGTAGAACTTCCTCTTTATAAGTTGTTCTTCGCTTTTTTTCTATAAACTCTCAGTATTCCTTATGCAATGTCTGTGAAATAAAATAAAACCCTCACGATGACAAAGGAAAAGAAAAAAGTTTCATTGCAATAGTTTATTGCAAATATGTGATATGACTGCTGAACGCGAGACTGGGGTTCGAGTCCCGCCCAAACTCGTTAGTTTCCTTGGTTGCTGCAATCTCACCCTTCTTGTGAACTAAGGATGGGGGTTTTGGGAGAGCCTATAGATCTATTTGCTGAGTTATTAGCAGCCATTGCGTGGCCCTCCTTGGGTTCTAGCTTGGGTGGAGAGGGGGCTTGCGCGCTGATCATATGTGTATATATGGTCAGTCTCTAGGGCATTGCCCTACTTGCTAGGGCAATGTCACTATCCTTTGCCTCTGATATTCCTGAACGGCCTTTAAACCTTTAAAACCTGGGCTTGGAATGCGGTATCTCTTGATAGTGAGAGATAGAAGTTCTACAGATAAGATAAAAGAGAGAAAGATATGGCATGGAAAGATGCAATGAATGCACAGGCAAAGGCGACCACTTCGAGAATAAGGTGAAATAAAGGAAAATGATAGGGGAGGTCCACAGCCATATTGTATTAGCACTTGAGAAAGGTAAGACTCGGCTGGGTCAATATCCAACAAAGGAATGCAAAACCAGCCATAATTTTTACATTATTAATTCCTTATTAATTATGTATCTCTCTATGTATGTATGTATGTATGTATGTATGTGGGGATATCTCTCTCTCTCTCTCTCTCTCTCTCTCTCTCTCTCTCTCTCTCTCTCTCTCTTTATATATATATATATATATATATATATATATATATATATATATATATATATATATATATATTTATATATATCATGTATGTATATATACAATATATATATGCGTGTATGTATGCATATATGTATAGTATAGTATACAAACATATGTATATATATGTACAGTATATTAAATTTTCCGTATAAACAACAACAACAGTTTAAATGATTAGTAGATAGAGGTGTAGTTTCTACTTCTTTCAATAGATGCCTTATCCCTTTGGACACCAAAATTGAGAAACTACACTGCGAGTCAGCGGTAGTAATAACAAGGATGCAATATTAATCATTTTTGTCATAACCTTTCGCGTTCTAGAGTAAATAGATAACCAGATGCTTAACAAAAATGCAACAACATCGTTTCTTTTGTGGAAAAGTTCGTAATTAACGGGGCACATCTATATTTTCCTATTTTATCAAGTCGTCCTGATTCTTAAAAGGCCTAAATGGTTCACAGCCACGCCTCTGAGTACAAGTGATTGATGATAATGGAGAAAAGAAGGCGCCGACCTTCTTCCGACAACTGTCATTTTATGGAACGACAAAAATGAAGGCAATCTATTCCAATAAAAGCTCCAATCCTTAACGGGAAAACCAATTTGTGACTTGATTTTCATTCATAACTAAGGAGAACAGAGATAAAAGGAGACAATGATGTTTGCTGTACTGAGCCGTCTTAGTTTGAAGGTGAACGTCAAACAAGAAGGTTCTAAGTCGTTTAGCCCCTTGACACGAAGACAGCTCTTATGACACTTGTCTTTAGGCCCAAGTCCCAAAACGACATGCTAACTTGTTCTATGTTGTGCCGTAACACGATGGCTGAAGTCACAGAGGTGTCACTAACGACATACAGCAAAAGGGCTAACATGGATAGAGAAACGCTTGTCCTGTCTGCATATTCCAAATCAATATGGTCGTTACATATATTAATTTCTTCGCCTCCCACACATGACTGATATTCACCCCACTTACAAAAAAAAAAAAAAAAAAAAAAAAAATACAAGTTGAATTTTTGATGAAAAAATACCAGGCATTAACTTTAACTTAGGTCTGTTGTTGACATAAGTGGCTACTGGAAATGAAACATTGTTTTACTTAGCTCTAAAGTCTAAACGATGATCACCAATCCTGATGATTATGGCACTGGTAAAAGATATTTAATGTGATACCTGTAGAGAAGTAAAGAGGCAGAGTAAACAAAGGTCAACAATTTACAAGGTCCTAAATTTCTTGATTATTTCTTTAATGAGGAATAGAGGGAAAATTTCTTGGTGTCAGTGAAATCAATGTTGTTAGAAAAGGAAATTTGTAACCAGTTTCCCGGTCTAGCCTATATGTCTATACGCCTTCCGGCTAAATGTTTAATGAGTTGAACGCAGTGAAAATTACTTTTTATACTTAACCCTTTAGGAGAAAAGATTCCATTGATTTAATATCTTTTTGTTCAAACTGGACATTAAGGAAGTTGATGATGTAATTTATGAAAAGCTTAAAATTGACGATGACAATTTTTATGGGTGATCAAGAGGCGTGAGGTATTAAACTGATCATAAAGTTCTGGAATTAGAGTGTATATGAAACTTTTCTAAATAGATATAATGAAAACCTAATTCCTAATTTGTTTACATAATGGTCAGTAAGTAAAAGTAGTTATTTACAGCAGTGTCTTTACATTTGTCTAAATATGCTCAATTTGATTTGCAAAACAGGGTGTTGAGTGATGCATTAAGCTCATACGGGAAAGGTGCTGAGATACGTGAAAATACTTTCACACTCGGTAGACATTTAAAATGGAAATTAGGAGAGACATTTCATCGGCGCTCTTCATAGGAAGACATGATACAGCTTCCATGTAACACGGACTGAAAGGAAATGTCGCAAATGTGGCAGCTGGAAAAATTTTGCTGAGAATTACTCCTTGCACAGAATCGTGAACATTGTGGGATATGAAAAGGATTTTCTAAGTCTGCCGAAATCACTAGGTAAGGAAAGAAGGAAACGTCCAAGACATATAGATGGAAAGTCACGAATCGCTAAGTGAAGATACACCAAACTGTAATAATGTTTAAGATATTCACGAGTAAAACAATGGAAAATGACAGTTACGGATAGCGTGCTCTAATATAAAAGACGAATAATAGATTTGACCAAAAATACTGAGAAAGGGATCCAAATAAAGAAGAATGATATTTATCACTGAGGAGATAATTAAGGACCAGTTTTGGATGTTTGATGTGGAGAGTTTACCACAGGAAACTACATTTTCTGAGGGCACTGTTAATGCCTTGGCAGAAGCCCAACAAAAGGATCCAGAGTACCAACCATCTAGGACATCCTGCACATCCCTCCGTTGGGAAGACGTCCCCCTAGACCGTGGATATCTCCTTCCATGCACCGACAGGGGTTTCATTTCATGTATGACCTTTCACATCTATCGTGCTGATCTAATGCACAGCTACTGAAGACGAAGTTCATTTGGCACTGCATTACTAAGGATGCTAAGGATTGAGTCCTCACTTCTATTTTATGCCAAACTTCAAAAGGAAATCAACACACGATTCAGGAGTAGGCACCTTTCGTCAACCTCACCGTTGGTTTGCCCACCTATACATCGACGTAGTTGGGCCCTTACCCACATCACAAGTACATGTTACCTGATTACTGTCATCGACCGCTCCACTCGTTGGCCTAAAGTCAATCCCTTGGAAACCGCAACGTCCGTCTCATGTACATCTACCTTACTCTCAGTATGGATAGCGAGAGTTTCCCCTCTCAATTGTGGACATTATTTGCGAACCTCAGGGGAATCACCCTACACCAGACAACCTCCTACAACCCTGCTGCCAACGGAATGGTTGAACATTTCCATCGAACCTTCAAAGTAGTTTTCATGTCCCACTGCAAGAACTCCAACTGGTATACCCAGGTTCCCTGGGTCCTCCTGGGACTAAGAACCACTCCTAAAGACGGCCTGGATGTATCAGCAGCTGTAATGGTATATAGTGACCCGTTGGTCGTCCTTGCCAAATTTTATTCCGTCTGCAACCTCGTCCGCCAATCTCTAGCGCTTACGTCTCATCGTGAGTAAATTTACTCCATGCCGCCAGACTTACAAGCCCCAGTTAAGCAACACATACGTTAGCTCTGCATTCGACAACGCACATTTTCCTGTGAAATGACACTAGCAAGCCTCTGCTAATGCCCTGTGACACAGGCCCTCCCTCATGATCCGTCATACACAGAATGCTTACTGTATCAACATCTGTGGCAAAAGAGACTGGATCTCTATTGACCGCCTAAAACCTGCATGTCTCCTGCCAGATGACCTGCCTACAGTACGCCCCTCTAAAGTAGGGTATCGTATTTCACATGTGTGTTATTTTTATGGGTGAGCCATGTACCGCATGTGTTTCATATATGCTCTACGCTGTAAGGGTTTTTATTTTTTATTTTATCACTCACTCTTCCCTGCACTGTTCTACACCAACTTATGTTATGCTAGTTCATGCTTTTTCATGTTTTTTATGACGTTCTTTCTCGCATATTGCTGTATATAAAGCCGAGGATTATTTGATAAAGTTTAGTTGCATTCACCTAGCCTCTCAGTTATCATCTAACTGGTGCTTCCACACAAAACTAATAAAAAGTTTATAAATAAAAACGTCGACATATCCAAATCTGTAACATCTCAAATTTTGAATATTTCAAGATAGGGACGTTTGCAAAAAATATTAGTTCTTTCTGTCATGTACAATTTTATATTGAATTATTTAATCGAAACTCTAAGTTACTTCAATAGTAAGGAAGATCTTATATCTCAGAGACATTATTAAGGCCAATGGATAATCAATATTTTGAAATCCCAAACTTGTGCAGGAATATCTTAAGCAAGATGCAACTGTTTAGATGTGTTTCAGTCTGTATTTCACAATCCTCAAATGAAATGATTTGGTATTAGATTGGCATGGCCTCAATACTAAGGCCTTTTTTCACCATGCAATTAATGTGACGAGAATTGGCCATCAATAATCTTGAATCTCGGAAAAAATTGAAAACAGAAATCACTCGTCGCCAATAAGTCAAAAATTTGCCCTCATTCAGAGCTGCAGAGATTTAATTGTCTTACACTTAAAATCATCATCATCATCTCCTACGCCTATTGACGCAAAGTGCCTCGGTTAATATAATTTTGTTATTTATCACGTTCATATTTACCTTTATTTTTTTCTCCAATTAATAATGATACATTCCCAGAATGCAGATTACTCGAAATAATATTTATAGGTTTTGTATATGTAAAATAGTCAACAAAGCTTTTCCAGTAATATAGAGTGAATAGAAAACTACAAGATAATAATCCTTGCAACATTTATACGGTATCATTTGAATGAAGGGTAACCACCACTGAAAAAAGTATTCATCAGCCGCTTCACATTTCTATATAAAACTGCAAAACATCAGACCCTTAAAAAACTCACAGGAACAATTACACCCATCTTGTTCGTCTAATGTCCTGGATATGAGGATCTTTTTCTCGCTTCCTTATCCCATGCGTAACTTCATTATCTTGCATTTCTTACATCTTGAAAAGTCACTTCCAAAGCATTCTTAGCCTTGAGTTAAGCCATTCAAGTATTACATTGCTCAGCTTTGCCTCTCTCTAATCTTCCATATTCAGCAGGCCTTCAAAGTAATATCTTCATCTACTCATTGCTATATTTGCGTCCGACAGCACCGCCTAATTTGCATTATTTACTTACCATCTTTTTCTCTCTGACTTTATCGTTTACTATCCTATCAATCCTGTTACTTTCTTGCTGCTGCTTTTCTCTTTAATTGTGCAACGCATACCTAATCCTTTTACCTCTTGACCCCAAACATTTCCGTGCCTCCATCAAAGAATTTAAAAATCTCCCCATCGGGTCCTTTCTCCTCCGTTTCTTTAGCCTTAGCCCATAATTTATAATTTTTCCCTGTATATAAATAAGAATATTATATATATATATATATATATATATATATATATATACATATATATATATATATATATATATATATATATATATATATATATATATATATATATATATATATATATATATGTATACTATATCTCCCTATGTGATGAAGAGCAAGTGTTTGGCTACATATACACATACATACATTTGGAGAGATATTAGAAAACGTAGGGTTTAATACACGTAGACGCACACGCACACACACATTTATATAAATATATATATATATATATATATATATATATATATATATATATATATAGAGAGAGAGAGAGAGAGAGAGAGAGAGAGAGAGAGAGAGAGAGAGAGAGAGAGAGAAAGAGAGAGAGAGAGAGAGAGAGAGAGAGAGAGAGAGAGAGAGAGATTAAAAATGCAGCACTTTCGAGTAGGAGGTCAAAGAGATACAACAGGGGACAGGAGAGCCATTTAATGAAAATAACCGAGGGTAAACTGGGAAAAAGAGGGGAACAATGGCCATGTGAGGGGAACAATGAGCAAAAGGTATTGGCAAAAATGGGGAACGAGCAAAAATAGACGTCGAAAAAGAAAGCGAAAATTCAGCGGGGAAATTAAGGCAGTTTGCTGCCGGGAGAGAGAAAGAGAGAAAGGGAGAAAGAAAGAGAGCGGTTGAAAGGAGGCGATAAGGAGGACTCAAGGCAGCCAAATTTCGTCGTTAGTAGCCATCGGAAATTGAGAACAGGAAAAGGGAGACAACAATAATCTAAACAAAAGAGAAAACACTAAGGTAATGGGAAGGGTGACCTTCGCAATAAGTGAATGGTTTTTAGAACAAGCTGTGAAACCAAAGAGAGAGAGAGAGAGAGAGAGAGAGAGAGAGAGAGAGAGAGAGAGAAGTAATAAAATACTTTTATGTATGCGCACTTTATCTGAAAATACTTTATATATAATAATCAAGCTGAATAGAAAAAAAATCACAGAAATACTTTACAAGTTAGCTTATAACCAAGACGCACTGGTTAAATGCTAACATATAACACGTTCACTTTATACGCCAATACCTTCATGATTACGCATGATTCAATATACAGTAATTGTTGCGATTCAACTTCTGCGATCAATAGGCACATATTCAAGTTATCATCGGTTGCTATTACAAGAAACACTCATGAAATTTACATCATATCTCTAGGGCAGCGAAGTACTATTCAAGTATCAATATGACAAGAAATAGGTCTTTGTTTTTTTATAATACAAATAGCAGAAAGGTGAGGAGGATGGGGGGGGGGGGGGGGAGAACAAGGTCAAATAGTACAAATATGGCAGTTTGAGGATTGTATTCTTAAGATTGAGTGTGGGTGGATTGGGTGTATATGGTTAAATAATGAAAAAGAATGTTAAAGTCTGATTATGTGGCTGATTGATAGTGGAGAGCATGAAAGAGTTGCTGAGCCATGAGATTCGATGAAAACTTGGGTGACACAGAAAAAGAATGATATTTGTGAATGGAATTCCCAAAGTGAAAATGGAATCTTGTGGAAATGTTTGAGTGTTGGAACTACTGTAAATTGATTTAAAAATAAAACTCTGATAAGAGTATTTGGGAAAAAGAAATAAGTGATGAAATGATCTTGCAAGATTGTGTTTTAGTACAGACTACTCTGAATGCTTGGAAGGGCAGTATATTCAAACAGTGTTTGGTGAAATAAAAGTTGAGCTAGATTCAAGTTAGACTAGGAAGTGTAAAAAAGTGGTTTTAACTTTAATCAAATGAGTTAAATAAGAAAGAAATGCAGGATCACATAAGGAGAATATGTATTATCCAAGGGTTATGGTTAAGAAGCAGTTAAAGATTTTATTACAGGATATGGATGGAAAGATACTTAGGATTTTCAAGTAGTGACCCCCAAATACTTAAATATATTAAAAGTAAAATGATAAATACATTTAATGTACATAAAATAGGATTTAAAACTTCTTTTAAAAAAGTATTTATGAGAGGATATATTTTTTACAATTACAATTGTATTCATGTAAATATACGAAGATGTATATATGTTTTAAATTGTAAATATTCAAATGTGTATTTCATAATAAAAGAAAAAAAAAAGTGAGTAGTCGGGGCATTAAAAAAATCATTGATAAGGTAATGGGGACAGCAGGGATTGATTTTTGTTACAATAGGTTTAGAGGGAAGTCAAAATTTTAGATTAATGAAGATGGTGGTAACATTTCCATGAAGAAAAATGTAAGACCTTTTAGGGTGAAGTTGCGTAATAGAGGAGGTGAGCATATGCGAACATACATCAAGATGGATAGAGTAGTCAAGAATGAAGTGAGAGAGAAAATAATTGAAGTTTAATAATAAAAGGGACCTTTAGGGAGAAAAAAGTTGTTCTATAGAAATTAAACCCTAGAGAGACAGAGGTGAGTGATTAATACTTGAATGGGTTACTATGATGCTGGAAATGTTTGCGGAATTGAATGATGAGAGAGAAAAAAAGGTATTCAACAGGTTGGAGAAAGGAACATGTTAACTCTTTGGGGTCAATTCGCAAGGTAGCTGTTAGGTACTACTTGAGTGGCAAGGTGAATGTAAGTGACTTTATTCAACAAGATAACGAGCTTATGTACAAACACTTGAGGGTAACAGTGGCACGAAAATTCAAACAATGTGAAGCATGCGATGTTAAGCTTGAACAGGTTTTTCTATTATCAGCGCGGGAGAGAGCAAGATATGAAAGAAAAGCATTACAGTGTATGAAATACGGTGCGGTACAGTACAAAATCTTTTTCTTGTTTTTGTTTTCACCCCTGCCGTTGTTTGTTTGTGTGTTTGTGAGAAACTGCGCAAAAAAAACTACTTTACCGATTTTGACCAAACTTGGTAGTTATGTTGGGTGTGACCCAAGGATGAATCTTTAACATTTTCGATAAAGTGCATCAAAGTGTAAGTACGCAGTATTGCTTTGAAAATAACTGCAATGCTAAGTAAATGGCAAACATTTTTATTTTTTTTTTATTTTGAATAACATTACGAAAAACTACTGAACCTATTTCAACGAAATTTAGTGGACACGTCGGGTATGACCAACAACAAATCCATTAGATTTTGAAGGAAACACATTGAGGTACGAGTAGTACGCAGCGGAGTTAAGAACAAAATAGGATGGTTTGCCGTAACAAAGGTATGCTCTCTACTAAGTGTCTCTCTAGTTCAGGTTGCAGATGCTAAGTCTCTTCTCGTAGTAGGCCTAATGCTTGATGCTTCCTTGATAAAAAGCATCTGTTCTAATCCAAAGGGTTAAAGTTTGCTATTATTAAACTTTGAGTGTAAAACATAACGGAGTTCTGTGATTTTACTGAAAACTAAGGTATACCTGCT
>NC_090725.1:224820173-224927673 GCF_036898095.1 Palaemon carinicauda | reverse complement strand
TCCTGATGCATCTTTTAAATGTGCTCTCAATACTGGATCTGTCACTGAGGCAAACTGGAGGGACCCCAACAATCTCTCCTGTTGCCTTCTTGATATCCTGTCGGATCGAAGGAGTCTTTTGACAGATCCTGCTATCTCTTTCCTCTTCTTTGATGGAATGGAAAGGCAGTGTGACTGTAGGTCCCAGTGGACACCCAGCCACTGGAACTTTTGAGGTGGAGAAAGCCGAGACTTCTTCAAGTTGATCTTGAATCCTAAGTGATCCAGGAACTGGATCACTTCCTTGGAGGCTTGCATGCATTCTTCCTCGGATGCTGCCCACACCAGCCAATCGTCCAGGTAGGCTACCACCTGGATTCCTTTCAGGCGTAGTTGATGAATGACTGCATTCGCAAGCTTTGTTAATACCCTTGGGGCTATGTTTAGGCCGAAGGGCATGGCTCTGAAAACGTACTTTCTTTTCTGTAGTTTGAACCCTAGGTAGGGGGAAACTTGATGGTTGATTGGAACATGCCAGTATGCATCCGTCATGTCTATAGAGACTGTGAATGCCCGTTTAGGCAAAAGGGTCCTTATGTGCTGAAGCGTCAACATTCTGAACTTGTGGTTCACTATGAACTTGTTGAGTGATGATAAGTCCAGAATGACTCTGAGCTTTTCCGAATCCTTCTTCGGAACACAAAATAGCCTTCCTTGAAATCTAATGGACTTTGCCTTCCGTATAACTCTTTTGTTCAAGAGTTCCTGAACATATTCTTCCAGTACGGGGGTTGAGTGTTGGAAGAATTGAGGGAAGTTTGGTGGAGTTGAGCTCCAACTCCACCCTAGTACTTTCTTGATTAGGCTGTAGGCCCAGGGATCGAAGGTCCAACGATCCCGGAAGTGGAGAAGTCTCTCTCCTACTGGCAGCATCTCACTTGGAGTGCTGGTTTAAGGACTTGCCTCCTCGGCCACGTCCACCTTTTTTGCCCGTACCTCTGAAGGGGCATCTGGAGGATCCTCAAAAGGAACCTCGAGACTTTGGCTTAAAGGTAATTGATTGCCTTTCAAATACTGGGGTGAACACGGGCGACTGGGTCGCCAGCGTTTGGGGCACCAGTTGAAAGGTGGTGGTTGGTTGTGCCACCTCTGGGGCATCGTGGCCATGGGAAGCTGTTGCTGTCGCTTTGGCCGAGACGGCACTCTTGGTTGTTTTGACTTGTTCTTCGGCTGGGGACCCTCATCAGCGGAAGATTTCCTTTTAGAGGACAAGCCCCATTTGGAGAGGAGATTCCCATTCTCTGAAGCGGTTTTATCTACGACCTCTTTGACCACTTCACTTGGGAAGAGGTCTTTTCCCCAGATATTGGAAGCTATCAGCTTCCTTGGTTCGTGCTTCACTGTAGCAGAAGCGAACACAAACTCCCTACAAGCCCTTCTGTCTTTAATAAAATTGTATAAATCCTTGGTGACTGTTGCCAAATGAGATTTGGCAAAGACCATGTACATATCTGGGGTGTCTTGGATGCTAGCCATAGTCTCTAAGCCAGTCTGCAGAGACATGGAAGCAGCGAGACGTTCCTTAGTCTCCTGTTCCCTGTGCAGGAGAAACTCTGACAGCTTCGGGATATCTTCGTTGAACTACCGTCCTGCGATATCTGCCTCTAGCTTCCCAACGGTGAAGGTGTTATGGACATCCTTCCAATCCTTATCATCTGAAGGGAAGGCGAGGGAAAATGGTCTACACTCTTCAAGTGTAGGGCTAGGTTTCCCTGCCTCAACTGCCTTTAAGGCTGCCTTAAACCCTTTGTCCATAAAGGGGAAGGCACGTTCGAGTCAGCAATAAAGGATGGGTGCTTTTTGCTGAGAGCCGGCACCTTGGAACTAGTAAAGGCCCTCTCTTTCAAGGTGGTTGTATATAAGGCCTGTGCCTTATATAGATCAAGGACAATCGTCTCCTTCGGCTCTGTTTCCTCCTTGGATGCTGGTTCCGTCCTCAGACGGACATAGCAATCCGGATAGGCCCCTTTACTAAGCCAAAATTCGATTTCCTCTACTGGAACTGTTCACAGTTTCTCTGAGAGGAAGATCTTCCCCCACGACATAGGCATATGCTCTGCGTACCTCCATGGGTTAACGTCAGAGAAGGCGGGGAGGTCCTTAATGTTTAACTTCTTCGGGGCTAAACGTGACGCAACTAGCTGATGAATCTCCGTCCGAAAAGATGCTTCTTTCTCGGACGATTTCTTCTGAATGTCCTGCACCATGGATAGTAGCGAGTGTAGCGTACTTGTAATGGAATCCAACTGGGGTGCGGTGGAAGAAGTCGAAGGCATCGGTCCAGTCGCCGCTGCAGATGATACCGAAATCGTTTCGGTTATCTCGACTCCAGTCTCAGGAGGTATCTCATCCTCCTGCTCCAGTTCATCCACTAGGAGATTGTTCTCAGTCTCCTCCGAGACAACAGACATGTTGTCCTCTAATTGGATGCTCTGAAAGGCATCCGAAACGTCAGGTTCTACCGGAATCTGAACTAATGGGATCTCAGGTTGAGTCTGGGGAACAATTGCATCCGCAGATGCATTAGGGAAGAGACAATCCCTCATCCTATCATTAGGAAGGTATGGGCCAGAGGTGTTCTTCTGAAAGCCCCTGACCCATTTTCGCAGCGTGTCCCTTGCTGCATCCCTAGACTCAGTAGACTTTTGATCATCAAAAGCCTCTTTAATCAGTTTGCCACAAACGGTACATACCTGTGGGTCCCAGTACTTGAGAGCCCCTTTGGTGACTGCGCAGCGAGCATGGGCCCTGCACATGCCATGTCCGTAGAAGCTCTTACTACGGGCCCTGCAAAAGTTGTTCCCGCACACGGGATGCTCCTTCTGTAAAGAAAGAAAAGCTATAAGTATTCGGTGAAATTCTGAGATTTCAGCATACATATTTTGATTAATTTTTAATTGATATTTAATTAATATTTAATTAATATTAGCTTGAATAGAGTAAGCTAGAAAGTAGGAAAGATACCTACATGTGTTTCCTGTCCAGCCCATTGCTATGACCTCCTCCAATATTGAACTAAAGATTCATAATGAATTCAAGGGGAAGACAATATCCTTGGATAAAAGGTGTCTTCTTAACACAATCTTCCATGTTCAATATAGGGGATTAAATTTATGGATAATAACCAATAATTGGTAGGGGGAATCACTCCCTAAAAGTGATGGTCTCACAATTGGCTGCCCATGAACCACTTGTAGGTTGGAAAACTTTTGGGCTACAGCAATGATTGGCGGCGGCATGTCGCCAGTATTGCCGAGCTTGCCGGCATCTGTCGGACCCCCCGGCGTATGCGGGCCCGCCGTCATATGCCGGGCCCGCCGGCACATGCCGGGCCTGCCGGCATATGCCGGCCTAGCCGACATATGCCGGGCCTAATCTGGGCTATTTGAAACAGATACTGTCTTCAAAGTAGTGGGTGGCAGGTCGGCAGTTGCCACTCTGCCCGCCGGCAGCCGAAGGATCCCTCTATCAAGTAGGACCCGGCGGCAACCGGCAGCAACTATATAAATTTTGGGTGGCCGCGTTGCCGGCAGCCGGTCATAGTATGTTCATTGTCGTTGGGTTGTCGATCAGCGACACCCACGGCAAGTGGCGGCAGAGTAACTGCCGGCAGAGTAACTGCCGGCCGACAGACACCCAACATGGCCGACGACAGCTACTAGCTGCCGGCGGCCGGCCCAGTATATGGAAAGGCAGAGAGAAAGAGAGGATGGGCGACGGCAAAGGCTCAGCCTTGCTGGCCTACCTCCTGAAAGGGGGTGCAAGTGGAAGGGGGAATTATATTCGAGCTTCCACTCAACCATATCCCATTCATATGGGGTATGGAAGGCAGTCCAAGGGAGGACTGGAGAGCACACCCAATGAAATGAGGGTACCTGCCGGCAGCCGGCCCAGCCGGCAGCAGACAGGGAACCTCAGGCTAATTCTATAGATTACCTGTAGGGTCAAATGTAGAACAATGGCCAGAAGGGTGATGGTTCATCCAACACAAAAGAGACAGTGGGGAAGGGGTAAAAGTCCTATAAGTAAGGTAAAACCCTAGAGCCTTACCTAACTTGAAGGATTCTGATCTCATAAAGTAACCTCAAGTAGGAGAAATCATTTCCCCGGGTTAGGTTAGTTAAGTGAGAAAGCGGCCATAGGACACAATCTCACTAGAGAACAGAATCTCGTACCAGAGATCTTAAGTAAGGAAGAAATCTTTTCTTCATACTAAGATCTACTGGTACAGGACTGTCTGCCAGACTGAGGAAGGAGGAAATTGATATACAAGAACCTCCAGTATGGCCTAGGGAGGACTAGCCTCCTGAACGGCAACCTAACCTGACTTGGGAAGCCATTTCACCAAGACAGTAGGATGCCTAACACAGACTTTACTCTGATTTTCCGTTCTCAGCTCAAAACCGTGTCAGTGTGGGTAGCCTAAGCTGATCAGAGGGAAGGGGAATTGCTCTTAGATCTCGTTAGAGATAGTATCGACTTAAAAGGTATAGGAGGTGTCAGTCTCCCCATAGAAGACAATGCAAGAGCAATGAGGGACATGTAATAAAGTATACTAAAGCCCCTAGGCTATTAAGTCTAGGAGCATAGAGAATCAATCACCGAAACTCTCTTGTATACTATCTTGGAAGAGGAAAATGTTATGCAGTAATATCATAATTGTATAAAATTTTGCCTGAGCTTCAATAAAACTTACCAGGAAGGTTATATCATGCATGAAGTGTGTAGGTGCCTAGGCTAGGAAGCCTAGCACTCGTGAGGCTCGATCATAAATAGCCAAAACCACGACAACAATGACATAATATAAAATTCCCAAGCTAAATATCTAAATAGCTAAAGTTATTAAAGCGAAATGATGCCGGGAAATTGTTCTTGCTAACTAAATGAACAAGAAGATCGAGTGCATCCATGACGCCATCCGGCTGGCAACAGCTCTTGTTACGTTAATTACGATCTCAATCGAAGAGTAAAACTGGCAAGAGCTTACATTTACACAATCCAAAGATATTACTTAACTTTCCAGAAGCTGATGAAGCTGGTGAAGACATCATAGCGACGAAATACTTCCAAAATAGCGAGAGATAACACGGGATAACACCGGTCAGCAAAGCTACAAACGAAAGAATGGCTTGGTGGCGCCTCGCGGTGGCGATTCGGCGCACTATTTACAGTACAGTAGGAGTGTTGAGAGCATCGCCTCTTTGACGACTCTCCTATATTCTTGCCACTTTTCCCTCTCGAAGCGAAAACGCTATTGGGGGTGTAGAGAGCTATGAGACGTGTCAAGAATACGTCCTCTGATATATGCGATATCCCTTTTTAAATTTTAAGGGATATTCGCTCCAGGAGTTAGAATTCTGGATACCTTCGGTAAATTCTCTTTGATATATCACTGTAGTCAAATATACCTAGGAAGCTACTAATGAAGGAACTTCCATCAGGACGACATGGCCTGAGCCCAAATATATATATATATATATATATATACATATATATATATATATATATATATGTATATATACGTATACTTAGATATATATATATATATATATATATTGTATACATATATTATATATATAAATAAATATATATGCATATATATGTATATATATATATATATATCCACACACACATATATATATATATATATACATACATATATATATATATATATGAGAGAGATTGAGTTCATAATAGCTAGAGGGAACCCTCGATGATAAATGCGAGCGCGCATACACATAAGACAAGAGCATAAAAAAAAATAAGTCATTGGATTAGATTTAGGCTAATTTAGATTTTCGTCAGACTGTCCCTTGGTCGGAGGCCTAACTCAATTATTAGGTCTTTGAGGAGTTCAAGGGTAGAAATCCTGCCGTCCCTTCCCTTCCTCCATCATTGTTTCTTGATGAGATTAATTTCGAGGCGTTGGCAGAAAAGGAAGTTGCAAGGATACTCACCCTAGCGCTTTCATAACCCAGAGACTTAAATTCACATGATGTTCAAATCAATTCAAACGTTACAGAATTAGAATACTAATTAATGATAACTCGAAAATCAAGTATTCATCCATGTGGAAACCTGGTGCTGCAATGGTTCTTTATCTTATGAATTTAACTAATGATAAAACATTAATAGGTATCGTTAAAGAATATAAAACAAAATATGATAGCAAATGAAGACTATATATATATATATATATATATATATATATAAATATGTATATATACTGTATATATGAGAAATGTGTATCACACTGTATTATTTAATGTCTATCAAATCTATTTCTCTTGTGAAGGGGAACTTCTGCGATTAAATTTCAGGAGACCACCGGCGTCCATCGGCCGCCCTTTAACCTCAGGATTTTATTCACTCTATGTAATGTCCAGCCGACTCTATGGATTATAGATCAATATATACTGATATTTGGAAACCACTGATGTAATTGTGATATCCTCACGTGGTGAAAGGGTTTGAATATCGCAGTTATCAGCACAATAGACTTCAATGTTTAAAGTAATGAAAAAGTGGAGTATTAACTCAATTTGTTTTGGTCTTCGTCTCTGTTCTAGAAAAAGATTAACATAACTGAGTTATGAAAGCCATCTACTGACTATCGAAAGACACTCCATAGCTCTTACATCTCAATATCCATTTCCTTTGTACTCGAAAGATTATTTATTGAATTGCCTGATTCTGGATTTTTATTCATTAAGTGATCCATCCCGTCAACAATCTAGCTCCTAGAGCTTCAAGAATATTTTCCGGAATTTGAATATATGCACATTTTGTGGCAGTACAAAATCTCCAGTAAATCAAGTAAATTAACTATTAGCTTTAATAAGAATCCTGAGCGAATCGGAAAGTCTTATCACAAATCATTGGCCTTTACACCTACAAAACTAAGAACGGATTAATAATAATATTATTAACTCCACCAGGAATTAATTGAGTTCTTGATGTTTCTGGAATTTACAGATAATTATATCAAACCAACGTACTTCAAAAGTCAAAATGTGAGGTAAGAATATCATTTTGTCTAGGAAAATGGAATATCTTTTAACGAAACTATTATCTAGCCTATAGATGTGATAAAAAGTTCATTGTTATTGCAGCTTCATAAACCAAAGATGATAATTATTATTATTATCATTATTATTATTATTATCATTATTATTATTATTATTATTATTAGGTAAGGTACAACCCTAGTTGGAAAAGCAGGATGCTATAAGCCAAAGGGCTTCAACAGGGAAAAATGGCCCAGTGAGGAAAGGAAATAAGGAAATAAATAAAGTATATGAGAAGCAATGAACAAATAACATAAAATATTTTAAGAACCGTAACAACATTAAAACAGATCTTTAAAATATAAATTATAATAGGAAACTTATGTCGGGCTCTTCAACATAAAGATATTTACTGCAAGTTTGAACTTTAGAAGTGCTACCGATTCAAGAACCTGATTAAGAAGACCATTCCACTCAGTATCGTCAATTAAAGATACAGTGATACAAATAACAGTGATAACGAAAAGGATAAAGATAGAGTGACATTAGTCTATGTTTTCGAGAAAGTAAAAATGAAGATTAAAAAGGGGAAAACATTTAATTTTGACAAAAATTGAAAAGTTTTTCCAACTGAAAAGAAGTAGGAAAAAACAATCTCCCGACCTGATTCCCTCAGAGCTTAACCTTTGGCTAAAGTTTCTCTCTCTCTAACTAATTAAAGGAAACATTAATAACTTTCCTTTGAGCATAAAGTTTTAGAGGATAAAAAAAACTAAGTCTTTTTTTCTTTCATTTCCGGGTCATACTCCCAAAACAGTTTTATGGCAGCAACAAAAGTAATGAGTTTTTACAGAATGGTTGACTAATTTCGTATTTCTTTTCTTTTTATTTATAATTGTCACAAAAAAAAAATCAATAGTAAGGTGACTGAATGTAACTACTAGTATCACTCGATTTTTATCATAAAATGATAACAATCTTTAGCTACGATAACACAAAGTGTATCATATACTGTGTCAGTCTGTGTCCCGAGCACTACTTTGATAATTTTCTCCACCGATGGCTTATACCAAATCTAATTACGTACTTAGATTTGGGGCCAATGCATGAGTCAAGGAAGTTACAGATATCTAATTTCCTTGGTATAAGTATGCAGATTGAAGGTATCTGGTCGGAGCTGTGCACGATTGCACTCTCGACCGTCTCTTTATACCGTATGTCTGTCTATGCTGCTCAAATTATCATTTTTAGTTTTAGTAAACATCGTAAATCATATATTTATGAAGCTCATCAAAATATCATAGCCCAAAAGCCACCAACGACAAAAGTAAGATAGAAAACAAAGCTCAAATCTACCAATGAAATCTCCCATAAGAGTAAGAGAAATACTGAGGCCACTGTTAAAAAGGAAGGTTAGTCTTTACGGGATTAGACCGCCCGAACCACAAGTCTCCAAGGATATCAGCTAAAAAATGTTCCACGAACACAAAAGGATCAGAAGACATGAATTATTTCTTTTTGAAAGGACGGAAATGCTGAAGTTTTAAGCTGGTGAACTGATCAGGGGCAAGCTTGCTTAGTGGGTTGGTCAATAATTGTCAGTCGGACTCAAGGAAACTACCAACCCAAAAGGGATGACATGATAAAAAAGGGGCAGGGAAAAGGAACATTCCGGCTTACAGATCTATAAGTCATTCTTACTGGTATACACCGCACAATTAAATTTTTTTTAGATAATACCAAACGATGTCAACCTGTCTCTGTGGGGGCGGGGGGAGGGGCACGAAATTTAGCATTCAATTAAGTTTTATTTCAGCCTATATCTAAAACGTTAATGACAACGTCATTTAGCAGCTTAAGCCTAAATACACAATTTCCTAACGTGGTCGAATCTTGAATAATTGATTATACGAAAGTTAACATTATGTCTTTTTTAAATATAATAAAAAAATAGTAAGGATGGATCTGATAACGTTGAAGACTATGTAAATATTTCTACAAGGAAATTTTGAGTAAATCATATTTTCAACTTAGGAAGGAATTGTCTATCAATTAACTAGATTATTAGCATTGCATTACGTAGGAATATCTCATCTACAAACCGTTTTGTTTTGTCCTCAATGAAGGGAACGTGTTCAAGACCGTATGTATAGGAATATTCACTTTATACTCTTAAGTATCAGACATCCGTTACATGTCTCGTTCTTTCTTGATTCCAGACTGATCGTTCGGTTTTGTGTTTATCTCTTTCTCTCCAGCATAAGGCTTAGATTCTCTCCCGTCTTCCGTTTTCATTGCTACTTATAACAGTCTGTCTTTAGAAACGTTCGTTGGAACGTTCTCTTCCTGGTTAGACCCTTAATCATGTTCTTCCCTACCTTTCCTCCCATGTCTTCGGTAAAAAACCTGATTAGAGCACTAATAGATAGACCGGACGAGCCAGGGGTAAGCTCTGGGACGTCTACTTAATTAACAAATAGATTGGATGCTTCCGTTTTACTACTATTATGAGAAAATCCAAAATACATGAAGAAATATGTACACGAATATTGCTATAATATTTAAATGAATAATCATACATTACCTTAGATCCTAAAAGTTAATATGAAAAAGATATAAAGATTCAATATACAAAAGAAAAAAATATGTCAATATATGAAAAGCCATAAACAAAACAATAGAAAGAAATAGACTTGAGTGTTTGCTCTTGTTTGTCCTCTATTGAAAAGAGGCGAAATCCCCGCTAATATCACTCAGTAATGAGCAATTACCCTAAACAATTCAGCAACATATACTGAATATCCTAAAGGTATGTGAAGCCATACATTATTTTATTTTCTTAAGGTAGCACGGTTTGCATACTAACATAACATCTTCCTAGATTCTCACCAAAATCTAATCAATGAATGATGTTCAACCAGATTCCTTCTTTCGTTATTGCATTAAGTTATTTAGTGAAATTCTAAACAGGTTTTGAACGAAAGCAAATCAAAGTAGCCATTTTCTTTGACATTGGAAAGGTATACGATACTACTTGGAGGCTCTCAATATTTAATTCCTTACATCATAATGGTTTTCGAGGACACCTTCCTATTTCTATTAGAGACTATATTGGCGGAAGAAGATGCCAAAGCCCCAGACCCTTGGTCGATCCAAGTGGTAGATTACAATCTCTGGACATCGCCGCCGTTTCCATGGCAAAATGAAGTTGGTTAAATAAAAATCTAAGAAAAAATATACAAGGAAAATGCAAATTAAAGATGAAGAGAAGGAAATTGAAAAGTGAAATAAGAAAGGTTAGGGAAGAGGACAAAAAGGGACTGAATGAATAAAGGTACACCTCTACGCTGCGTCAATGAAAGTAAATCCATAACATTTTGATATAAAGAAAAAAGGGAAGAAGATTAATGGTAAACAGTAAAGCAAAGGAAGGGGAAAAATACAGTTACAAGGGAACTTGGAATATAAAAGGAGTCGATAAAGGTTCATTAAAATCAAAAGAGAATGCATTAAATGGCAACAAAACAAATGAAATAATAATATGTTTGAATATAAAAAGAAAAAAAAATGAGGAAGAGAGCTAAAAAATGAATGAGAATGAGAAAAACCGTAAAAAGATAATTGCTCCACTGAAAACATATACATATGCAATAAGCACATGTCGTATAATACGGTCACTAATATACCAGAGAGAGAGAGAGAGAGAGAGAGAGAGAGAGAGAGAGAGAGAGAGAGAGAGAGAGAGAAATCACTCACAAGGGTGGCATCGATGTAGGCCAAACAGCATCAGAATTCTATAATTATTAAGACTGTTCACAGTAGAATCAACAGGAGGCGGATAATAATAATGTTTGTGTGTCAAACAAAAGAAAAAAATTTTTGGAATTGGACATCGTGTTGAATTAGTTTTGTATACTGAGAAACCTTCGACTGAGCTCTGCTATAATGAATGTTCTTATCCCCTTATCATTTTAATCTTCCACGCCGACGAATCTTCTATATTATGTATACATAAAGAGGCCGAGATCTCTATATTACTAAAGATAAGACACTTCTTTTGGATATTGTTTTCATTAAAGACTGGAAGAAAACCCTGTTTATACATATTCAGTTAGATAAGATGGCTGCGTATACTTCTTAATATGTTTTTACATTCTTCTTGTGAGTTTTCTGTTTCACTTCAGTCTGCAAGCAACTGTCTAATATTCTTCTTACTTCGTCACCAGATATGAAAAAGTAACGATGGATATAGGACAAAATTTAGAAAATTTTATAAAAAGAAGAAAGAACTCACAAGAAAAAAAAAGTATTCTAAAATAAATGCAGCTTACGTTACCATCACATTCAACTACCAATGTTATTATTATTATTATTATTATTATTATTATTATTATTATTATTATTATTATTATTAGTATTATTATTATTATTATTAATATATAAAAACATACTGAATAATCTCCTATGAAAAAGACTGCCCATCAGCGAAAAAGGTACAGTATTACCAAAACCAAGAAAAAAAAAAAAAAAATGCAGTGGAACAGCAAATAACGACTAATTAGTAAGTCAATAAGGTAAAATATTACATGAATTATTAAACAGCATTCTATGCACCTTTTGTCTGACAATGATAGAGCTCTAAAATTTCATTGCAGTCTCTCTTAAACCTAGAGCAAGACGTGATATCGAGGCACCGACACAGGCAATGAATATACAGTAGTGTGAAAAGAGCGACATCCTTTAGCTTTTTGTGATTTCTTGCTGAATTATGGCTTCAAAAGGTTCTTACGCCACCACTGGAACAGAATCAATTGCTGCCGCAAACAGGCCATGTTTATCTATGAGGTGCAGATATACATACTGTTACCCAAAACTATAATTAATATTAACTATTTCGTATGTATATCTGCAAGAGTGTTATGCTTTAGCAAAAGGGTTGTAGTAGCCTATTGGAAATGCCTCTGTATAGTAATACGTTGGACTGGGGTTCAAGATCTGCTCAAGCAGGATAGTTTCTTGTAGTGTCTGCAACTTCATCAACTTCAGCTAAATATATGGGCTTTTGGGGGAGCCTATTGGTCTACCTGCTGAGTCATCAGCAGCCATTACCTGGCCCTCCCTGGTCCTACTGTAGATTGGGCGCTGATAATATGTACACTAGTTATGTCAGTATCTAGGGCATCGTCCTGCTAGACTAAATCATTGTTACTGTCCCTTGCCTCTGCTATTCACGAATGACCTTTAAACCTTAATTAGAATTTTCTGTTCAACTATAGACTGAAGGGCAAAGTATTGTTCCGGTTATGAAATTGATAGTAATTGCATAAAAGTAAAACCTCATACTCAAAATATGCTATAAAAACCAAGCTCAAAAGGCATTAGGTGATTGAGCAAATCGGTGTTCGAATGGCCTTGTAGAATGAATTAAATTTCATCTCCTGGGCATCTCTGCATGCATATATGTATGTTTGTATGCCTGTATGTATGTATGTATATATGTATGCTTTAATTTAATGCCCTAATTATATCTAGTTTTTGCATTCACCTGAAGTTACTCCCCTGAAAAAAAAATTGAAATTTGCTCAGAGAATCTGCCCTAGCTGGAATTCAAACCTGTCCTTTGGTATTCTTGATTTTGATACTTAGATGCAACGACCTTACAAATTGATTATTTCTAAGAAAACTACCTTATATACTAAAGTATATATCCTCAGCAACTTCTTTTAGTTTTATCATAAAGATACAGCTACTTCCATATGAATTACTATTTCATGAAAAAATGGCAGTTTATAAGAGCTTATCCACACATTTCAGCTCCTGTTCTGCCAAGCCTTCTGTCCTGCCTTCCTTCCATAGTCACAATAATTTCATGGATCATCCCTACTTAGATGGCCTTTATAGAATCCTTTGATCTTTCCCCTTACACATTGAGATAATTATTCCTATCAACCCTTCCTTGGGATATTAACCTCATCCAAAAAATCTGTGGATGCTCTGTTCAACTCTCATATACGCTTAACAACTCTGTCTTGCATTTAGTACCTTTCTAATATCATTCTTATAATTGCCTTTTTTTAACCTCAATACTCATTACTGAGAGTCTTTTGGCGTACGTGAAACGCGTCAGCTCATACATCATTCTTGTTTTCCTCTTTCTATTCCACACATTCCATTTCCCTTAAAAATACTTTACTGGTATAAAACAGGTTCAATCCCTCAATATACAGAATCTCTCTAATCTCTTTTTGTTTTCTATTGATCCATTTGTTGATTATACTTTTTTATATGTTTTTATACTATATAAACTTGAAATTTCTCTATTATCCTTAATTTTCACAACTTTTCCTTTATGATTTACATCTACTGTGTATGGTATTATGTTCTGTGCTGTATGTGCACTTCAAATAATATCTATCTGTATGTCTGTCACATATTTTTTCATTAAACCTTTAATTCAGTTTCGACTGTTCACATATATGATTCTTCCTTCGTAGTACTTCCTCTTTATAAGTTGTTCTTCACTTTTATTCTATAAACTCTCAGTATTCTTTATTCCATGTCTGTGAAGTAAAAAAAGAATCCCTCACGATGACCAAGGAAAAGAAAAAAAAAGTTTTATTGCAATAGTTTATTGCAAATATGTAATATGAAACAACATTAAATAAAAGTATTTCCAAGAAATTTATTTTGCAGTGATTAATCCCAGTAGAGAAAAGAGAACACACTGACGAGAGAGAGAGAGAGAGAGAGAGAGAGAGAGAGAGAGAGAGAGAGAGAGAGAGAGAGAGAGAGAGAGAGAGAGAGAGAGAAATTGTATGCCGAAGAAGATAATTGTGAATCACCATTACAAGTGCCATAACAATTACCTTTCGTGGAAATAGACATTTCTAGATGTTATATTACCGGAAATGGCCCATTAACTTGATATACAGCTGAAATTTAATCCAATCCAGACTTCTACAGACATATTTGAGCTCGTATGATAGACGCCAAGTTGCTAAGGTGCTCCCTCTGTAATAATAATAATAATAATAATAATAATAATAATAATAATAATAATAATAATAATAATAATAATTGTCATCATCATTATCATTATTATTAGAATAATTGAGAACCCCCCAAAAATTAAAAAATAGATATCATTTACATCAACATACATTATGCAAATGTGAATGGATTACTATTGAAATTTGAAAAAAAATACACTTGCAGTAAATGTTTTTATCGGATAGTAATTTTGATAGAATAAGCTTGATTATTGTAAGTAAATTATAGCCATACCTATCCTATAAATAGTGAATTAGTAAAAAACGATCTTCCTAGAAACTTCCAGAACACCACGACCATATACAGTAAGTGCACGTGCACACATACAAAATACAAGAAGGGAATAACAGTCATTGCAATTCTTTATTGTAACACTTATAGTGGTCCTTAGCACTGAATAATGAATAAAACCACCCAAACATACACAAGTATGTTGGAGCAACAACGAGAGAGAGAGAGAGAGAGAGAGAGAGAGAGAGAGAGAGAGAGAGAGAGAGAGAGAAGGATTCCTGGCATTTTCCTTTATATGACGAATTGATAAAAAACCTTATTATTTTTCATCTTCTTCACTCACTTAACCTATCTCTGCGGCGATTCACTGCAGCCGACTGACTATCGGAAATATAATTCCCCCATTGGTTAACTAAGTCCAAATATGTCTAACAGAACAAGCACAGATAATTTCCACTTGCGGTGGCCGATGTGGTAACGTCCCTGACTGCTGAGCGCAAGACTGGGCTTCGAGTCCCGCTCAAACTTGTTAGTTTCTTTGGTTACTGCAATCTCACCCTTGTTGTGAGCTAGGGATGGGGGTTTGGGGGAACCTATAGGTCTATCTGCTGAGTTATTAGCAGCCATTGCCTGGCCCTCCTTGGTCCTAGCTTGTGTGGAGAGGGGGCTCGGCGCTGATCATATGTATAAATGGTCAGTCTCTAGGTCATTGTCCTACTTGCTAGAGCAATGCCACTATCCCTTGCTTATGGTATTCATGAGCGACCTTTAAACCTTTAAACCTTTAAAACCTGGGCTTCGAATGCGGAATCTCTTGATAGAGAGGGATAGAAGTTCTATAGGGAAGATAAAGGAGAGAAAGATATGGCAAGGAAAGGTGCAATGATTGCACAGGCAAAGGATACCACATCGAGAATAAGGTGAAATAAAGGAAAATGATAGGGGAGGTCCACATGATATATTGTATTAGCACTTATGAAAGGTGACACTTATTTGGCTCAATATCTAACAAAGGAATGCAAAACCAGATATATATATATATATATATATATATATATATATATATATATTTTATATATATATATATATATATATATATATATATAAATATATATATATATATATATATATATATATATATATATATATATATATATATACATATATATGTATATGCCTGCTTGTATGCATATATACAGTATATACTGTACATGCATGTATGTATGTATGTATAGTATACAAACATATTTATATATATGAACAGTATATTATATTTTCTGTGTAAATAACGGCAACCGTTTAAATGATTAGTAAACAGTGGTGTAGTTTTTATTTCTTTCAATAGGTGCCTTATCCCCTTGGACACCAAAATCGAGAAACTACAATGCGAGTCAGCGGTAGTAATAACAAAGGATGCAATAGTAATCATTTGGTGATAACCTCTCGCGTAATAGAGTAAATTGATAACCAGGTACTTAACAAAAATGCAACAGCATCGTTTCTTTTGTGGAAAAAGTTCGTAGCAAACGGGACACACCTATTATTTTCTATTATATCAAGTCATCCTGATTCTTAAAAGGACTAAATGGTTCACAGCCACGCCTCTGAGTACAAGTGATTGATGATAATGGAGAAAAGAAGGCACCGACCTCCTTCCGACAGCTGCCTTTTTGTGGAACGACAAAAATGAAGGCAATATATTCCAATAAAAGCTTCAATCCCTAACGGGAAAACCAGTTTGTGACTTGAGTCATTGTTGGTTGATGTTATTTTCACTCATAACTAAGGAGAACAGAGATAAAAGCAGACAATGTTGTTTTCTGTAGTGAGCCGTTTTATTTTGAAGGTGATCTTCAAACAAGAGGGTTCTAAGTCGTTTAGTCCCTTGACACGAAGACAGTTCTTATGTCATCTGTCTTTAGGCCCCAAGTCCCAAAACGACATGGCCAACTTGTTCTATGTTGTGCTGTAACACGATGGCTGAAGTCACAGAGGTGTCACTAACCATATACAGAAAAAAGGGCTAACATAGATAGAGAAACATATGTCCTGTCTGCATATTCCAAATCAATAAGGAATTTCCCTATATCAATTACTTCGCCTCCCACATATGATTGACATTCACCCCACTTGCAAAAAAAAAAAAAAAAAAAAATAATAATAATACAAGTTGAATTTCTGATGAAAAAATCGACACTCAGGCTTCGAACATAACAGGCATTAACTTTAACTTACGTCTGTTGACATAAGTGACTACTGGAAATGATATATTGTTTTACTTAGCTCTAAATTATAAATGATGATCACCAATCCTGATGATTATGGCGCTGGTAAAAGACATTTAATGTGATACTTGAAGTTGAGAAGAGGAGCAGAGTAAAGAAAGGTCAACAATTTACAAGGTCCTAAATTTCTTGATTATTTCCTTAAGGAGGAATAGAGGGAAAATTTCTTGGTGACAGTGAAATCACTGTTATCAGAAAAGGAAATTTGTAACCAGTTTCCTAGTCTAGCCTATATGCCTATATGCCTTCATGCTATTTGTATAATGAGTTGAATGAAATGAAAATTACTTCTTTTTGTACCCAACCCATAAGAAAAAAGATTCCGTTGGTTCAATAATTTTTGATTGTTTAAACTGAGCATTAATGAAGTTGATGATATAATTTTTGAAAAGTTTAAAATTGACGATGACAATTTTATGGGTGTTCAAGAGACGTGAGGTAATGAAGTGATCTTAAAGTTCTGGAATTAGTGTATGCTTGAAACTTTTCTAAATAGATATAATGAAAACCTAATTTGTTTACATAATGGTCTGTAAGTAAAAGTAGTTATTTTTAGCAGTGTCTTTACATTTGTCTAAATAAGGTACGCTCAATTTGATTTGCAAAACAGGGCGTTGAGGGATGCATTAAGCTCATACGGGAAAGGTACTGGGATACGTGATAATACTCTCGCACTCAGTAGACGTCTAAAATGGAAATTAGGGAAGACATTTCATCGGCGCTTTTCATAGGAAGACATGAAACAGCTTCCATGTAACACGGAATGAAAGGAAATGTCTCAAATGTGGCAGCTAGAATAATTTTGCTGAAAATTACTCCTTGCACAGAATCGTGAATATTGTGGGGCATGAAAAGGATTTTCCAAGTCTGCCGAAATCAAAAGGTAAGGAAACAAGGAAACGTCCAGGACATAGAGATGGAAAGGCAAGAAACGCCAAGTGAATATACACCAAACTGTAATCATGTTCAGGATAATCAAGAGTAAAGCAATGGAAAATGACAACAACGATCAGCGCGCACTAACATAAAGAAAAACGATATTTTTCACTGAGGAGGTAACTAAGGACTAAATTTGGATGTCTGAAATGGAAACTTTATCGCAAGAAACTACACCTTCTAATGGCACTGTTAATGCCTTGGCTGAAGCCCCCCCCCCAAAAAAAAGGACCTAGAGTACCAAGCATGTAGGACATCCTGTACATCCCTTTGTTGGGATGACGTCCCCCTAGAGTCTAGACCGTGGATACCTGCTCCTATGTGCCGGCAGGTGTTTGATTTCCTTCATGGCCTGTCACATCTCTCGTGATGATCTAATGCACAGCTACTGAAGACGAAGTTTATTTGGCATGGCATTACCAATGGTGCTAAGGATTGTGTCCGTACCTGTACTTAATGCCAAACTTCAAAAGTACATAAACACACGATTCAGGAGTAGGCACCTTTCCCCAACCTCACTGTTGGTTTACCCACATCTATATCGACATAGTTGTGCTCCTATCCACATCACAAGGACATCATTACCTGTTTACCGTCATCGACACACGACCTTACCTTATGATCTGTCGTACACAGAATGCTTTCTGCATCAGTATCTGTGGCAAAGGAAACTGGATCTCCATTGGCCGCCTAAAACCTGCAGGTCTCCTGCCAGATGACCTGCCTACAGTACGCCCCTCTAAAGTAGGACACCCTATTTCACATGTGTGTTATTTATATGGGGGAGCCATGTACCGCGTATGTATCATAAGCTCTGACACTGTAACTGATTTGATTTCTTATTTTATGACTCGCTCTCCCCTGCACTGTTATAGACCATCTTATGTTATCATGCTATTTCATGCTTTTTTTACGTTTAAATTTTGTTTTGACGTTCTTGCTCGCATATTACTGTATATAAACTCGACGATTGTTTAATAAAGTTTAGTTGCATTCACTTCACTTTTCAGTTATCACCTAACTGGTGCCTCCGCACAAAACTAATAAAAAAGTTTAGAAATGAAAAGAGAAAGCGCCGAAAAATCCAAATCTGTAACATCTCAAATTTGGAATATTTCAAGATAGGGTCGTTTGTAATAAATATTAGTTCTTTCAGTCATGTACAACTTTATATTGAATTATTTAATTGAAACTATAAGTTATTTTGATAGGAAGGAATATCTAATATCTCAGAGACAATATTAAGGCTAATAGATAGTCTATATTTCGAAATCCCAAACTTATGCAGGAATATCTTAAGCAAGATGCATCTGTTTAGATGTGTTTCAGTCTGCATTTCACGATTCTCAAATGAAATGATGATTTGGTATTATATTGGCATGGCCTCAATATTAAGGCCTTTTATTCACCATGCAATTAATGTGGCGAGAATTGGCCATCAATAATCTTGGATCACGGGAAAAAAATGGAAAATTTAGGAAAAAGATGTTACTCGTTGCCAATAAGTCGAAAATTGTCAGCATTCAGAGCTGCGGAGATTTAATTGTCTCACTGTTTGACCTTATTTCACGCTTAGTATAATTTTGTTATTTATAGCAAACACATTTATCTTTACATTTTTCTGCAATTAATGATGATATACCCCCAGGATGTAAATTAATCGAAATAATATTTATTGGTTAGTTATATATGTCAAATACGTCAACAAATCTTTACCAGTGATATAGAGTGATTAGAAAACTGCAAGATAATAATCCTTGCAACATTTATACTTTTTTACTTGATTGAAGGGTAACAACCACTGAAAAAATAATCATCAGCCGATTCACATATCTATATAAAACTGCAAAACATCAGACATTTAAAAAACTCACCTATGTTGGTCGTCTCACGCTCTAAATTTAAAAGATGTTTTCCTCGCTAAAATCACTTTTACTCCATCTCACCAGCATTAATGTTGTATAGATTTTGCAATATTAGAGGTCTACCAGCGGTAAACGGATAAGGGTGTTTGCGCTTTGCTTTCTCGCGTTAACTTGCTTTAGAGGAAAGTGCGAAATATTAGATAAGCACACACACCCATATATATATATATATATATATATATATATATATATATATATATATATATATATATATATATATATATATATATATATATAAATACACAATTGTTAAATTCTTTACCATTAAGATTTTTCCCTTAACAGAAAAAACTTAACCTAACTCATAGGCTAATTTATCGTGTCGCTTCTGAATTGAGGATGAAACCCCTGCCCAGTAATATTAGTCGCTTCATACATCAACACTAGAGATCTCACCAGTAGAGCCTCGAAATCCATAACCACCACTTACACTCAAATTGTGCCTTTGATCTCTAAATACTCTGATCCTGTCTCTCACCTTAAATAACCATTTTATGACTGTTTGTGTACCTCCATACTTCTCGTCCTATCAATTCTTCTTTTGATACAAATAGTAGTTCATCAACACTTGCACCATTTTTTTCATTTGTATTCAGCTTCCATGAAAGATAATTTCTTCACCAATCTATTCATGAATATCCACTTTGTCTTCTAAAAAACTACCAAAGTCTTTTAACAATCTTTTGCATACGTCCTGCTACGTGTCTTTCTTCTGCTGTGATTCACCATCTGTCTTAATCTGTTATATTTACACCAAGAAAATTTTAGTAGTTAAGCAATTCTATTCCTCCGCCATCTATTCCAACATTTATTATACACTTTCTTTATTTAGAAGTTTTTGCTCTCATTACCTCATTCTTGGTCTCATTTGCTTTTAACTTTATCTTTTTTCAAAGAGTTTCAAACTCACCTATGGGCTTCACTGTACCAAATCAGTAAACACCAATTCTTCCATATCTACTTTCACTGTTGTTTCTTTGTCTCTCGAATCATTCAATCCATAAAATTTCTAATAAGCATCGAGACATATTTCTACAGTTACATAGAAAAAAAAATAATTGCGCTGAAGAGTCTATTAAATATATTATAAAATTTTCTAGCTTTATGTATGTCTTATACAAATTTTTCTTGCTATTTTTAAATATCTAAATTATTGTTTATAACAAAGTGTACACATTCTTCCTTTCCTAAACCCTGAATTCTCTTCTCATATAGGTCCCTCGGTCACTTGCCTATATCGTTGCAATCAAAATTCTACCAAACATTTATCACCTTCGCCTTTATGTAGTGAAACAACTATTCATCTCATTTATTCCTTGGGAAATTTACCTCAGCCAAATATACCTTTCAAACAATCACTGCCATACTTCCTTATCCCACTTGTAACTTCATTATCTCGCATTTCTTACATCTTGAAAAGTCACTTACAAAGCATTGCATTTACCCTAATATAAAATGTCTCTTTAATCTTCCTGAGTTTTTATTTCCTTTATCTCCTTAGTTCTATTTAATTATCATCTTTTTCTCTCTGACTTTATCCTTTACTATTCTCTCAATTCTGTTGTTTTCTTGCTGCTGCTTTTCTCTTTAATTGTGCAACTGCACACTTAGTCCTTTTACCTCTTGACCCCAAAACATTCCCGTTTCTTCATAAGAAAATTAAAAATAAAAATTCCTCATCAGGGCCTTCCAACTCCGCTTATTTAGCCTTAGCCCATAATTCAATTTTTTTTCATATATATATATATATATATATATATATATATATATATATATATATATATATATATATATATATACAGTATATCTCCCCTATATGATAAAGAGCAAGTGTCTTACTACATACATACATACATACATACATACATAAGGAGAGAGATTAGAAAACGTAGAATTTAAAAAACATGCACACACATATATATGTATGTATATATGTATATGTATATATATATATATATACATATATATATATATATATATATATATATATATATATATAGAGAGAGAGAGAGAGAGAGAGAGAGAGAGAGAGAGAGAGATTAAAAAATGCAGCATTTTCGAATAGTAGGTCAAAGAGATGCAACAGGGGACAGGAGAGCCATTTAATGAAAATAACCGAGGGTGAACTGGGGAAAAGAGGGGAACAATGGCCATGTGAGGGGAACAATGGGCAAACAGTATTGGCAAAAATGGGGAACGAGCAAAAATAGACGTCGAAAAAGAAAGCGAAAATTCAGCGTTGAAATTAAGGCAGTTTGCTGCCGGGGGAGAGAGAGAGAGAGAGAGAGAGAGAGAGAGAGAGAGAGAGAGAGAGAGAGAGAGAGAGAGAGTTGCCGATAAGGAGGACTCAAGGTAGCGAAATCTTGTCGTTAGTAGCCACCGGAAACTGAGAACAGAGGAAGGGAGACAAGAATAATCTAAACAAAAGAGAGAACATTTGGGTAATGGGAAAGGTGGCCTTCGTAACAAGTGAATGGTTTTCAGAACAAGCTGTGAAACCAAAGTGAGAGAGAGAGAGAGAGAGAGAGAGAGAGAGAGAGAGAGAGAGAGAGATGTAATCAAATGCATATATGTGGACGTATCTTTTCTAAAAATACTTTATACGCAATAAACAGCTGAATGGAGAAAAAAAAAAAAAACGTAGAAAAACTTTACCCAGGACGAACTGGTCATAAGCTAACATATAACATACGTTCACTTTATACGCGAACACGTTTATGATTACGCATGATTTAATATACACTAATTATTGCGATTCAACTTCAGCGATCAATAGGCACATATTCGAGTTATCCTCGTTTGCTATTATAAGAAACACTCATAAAATTGGCATCATATCTCTAGTGTAGCGAAGTACGGTACGAGTAATAATGTGACAAGAAAAAGGTCTTGTTTTTTATAATAGAACGGTTGAAAGGTGAGGAAGGTGGAGGGGGGGGGGGGACAAGGTCAAATAGTACAAATATGGCAGTTTAAGTATTGTATTTTTAAGATTGAGTGTGGGTGGATTGGGTGTATATGGTTAAGTAAAGGAAAACAATGTTAAAGTCTGATATGTGCCTGATTGATAGTGGAGAGCATGAAAGAGTTGCTGAGCCATGAGATTCGATGAAAACTTGGGTGACAGAAAAAGAATTATATTTGTGAATGGAATTCCCAGAGTGAAAATGGAATCTTGTGGAAATGTTTGAGTGTTGGAACTTCTGTCAATTGATTTAAAAATAAAACTGATAAGAGTATTTGGGAAAACGAAATAAGTGATGAAATGATCTTGCAAGATTGTGTTTTAGTACAGACTACTCTGAGTACTTGGAAGTGCAGTATATTCAAACAGTATTTGGTGAAATAAAAGTTGAGCTAGATTTAAGTTAGAACAGGAAGTGTAAAAAAGTGGTTGTGACTTTCATCAAATGAGTTAAACAAGAAAGAAATGCAGGATCATATAGGGAGAATATGTATGATCTGAGGGTTAGGGTTAAGAAACTGTTTAAGATTTTTATTGCAAGAATATGGATGGGAAGATACTTAGGATTTTCAAGTACTGACCCGCAATTACGTAAATTTAATATAGGTAGAATGATGAATGCGTTTAATGGCAAATAGAATAGAATTTAAAAAATCTTTTAAAAAAAGTATTCACGAGTCGATATATTTTCATTTAAAAACATATTTAGATACATAGTAAAAATTACAATTGTAAATACAGTATATGTAAGATAAAATAAAATAGTCATGTATATATATATACGATGATATAGCCCTATTTATGTTTTAAATTGTAAGGTTGTAAATGTGTCTTTCATAATAAAAGAAAAAAAGTTAGTCGGAGCATTTAAAAAAATTCACTGATGAGGTAATGGAGACATCAGGGACTGATTTTTGGTACAATAGGTTAGGAAGAGTGAAGAAAGAGTTTTAAATGGAGGAAGATGGTGTTAATATTTTAATGAAGAAAAATATAAGACGTTTTAGGGTGAAGTTACATAATAGAAAAGGTGAGCATATGCAAACATACAAGATGGATTTCTTACTTACTTACTTTGATGGTTGCTTTTCCGGTCCCATACAGCAGGGGAACCTCACTCTCTACAGGACCTCAACTGTCGTTTTACCTTGTTCGTTCAGAGTATTTGACGATTCATATCGCGTATTGTTCATTTACTGTTAAATCGTCACTGTTGTATGACTGTTGAAATAAGAAAGTCTTCAGTTTCCTATTGAAAGCCTTAATGTCTTCAAACATTCGAATGTTTCGTGGGAGCTTATTATATAGTCTCAGGGCTGCATATTTAAAGGCTGTGGAGCCTAAAGTAGACATAAATCTAGGTTCCAACAGTTTGAAGCCATCTGTATCTATTCTCGTGTCGACACGATTTGTTGGCTGCGCAATATGTAGCAATTCTCTTAAGTATTTTGGACGCCCAGTTCTGATAACTTGGGTTACTGTACATATTTTAAATTCAATTCTCGCTTTAATCGGCAGCCAGTGTAAATCGATTAGTATAGGGGTGATCCTTTCTGTATGTGGGACACCTTTTATCAGTCTTGCTCCTCTGTTTATTATATTTTGTAATTTCTTAAGTTGCACTTTTGGTAAATTGTAATAGATAAGAGTTGCAGTAGTCAATCCTGGTAATAACACAGTTTATCACAAGTTTCTTTACAGAATTTTCATCCACGTACTTTTTTATAAACGCAATATTTCTTAGATGATAACCAGTAGGCAGTTTTTATTACATTATTTATTTGGTAATTTAGAGACAGGTTACAGACAAGAAATACACCTAGATCTCGAACTTTATTAGATTAAGTAGTCAAGAATAAAGTGAGAGAGAAAATAATGGAAATTTAATAACAAAAGGGACCTTTGAGGAGAAAAAAATTTGTTCTATAGAAATGAAACTTCAGAGAGACAGGGCTGAGCGATTAATACTTAAATGAGTTTCTATAAGGGTGAGAATGTTTGAGGAATTGACCGTTGAGAGAGAAAGAAAGGGGATTAACAAGTTGGAGAGAGGAAGAACACTCCGGGGTCAATACACATGGTAGGTGTTAGGTACTAACTGAGAGGCAAGGTGAATGTAAGTGACTTTATTCAACAAGATAACGAGGTTATATATAAACAGTTTGAGAAACAATGTCACATAAATTCAAACAATGTGAAACATGCGATGACAAGCTTAAAAAGGTTTTTTTTTTTTTTTATTATAAGTGCGGGAGAGAACAAGAGATAGAAAAATAGCATTACGGTGTAGGTAATACGTACGGTACAATACAAAATCTTTTTCTTGTTTTTATTTTACAAGTATTGAAATAATTCATGGAATAACTAGAAAAGTTTCTAGAGCTAATCCTAATTGCCTTCGCTAAATTGTCGTCGTTTGTTTGTGAGAATCTTTACACGAAAACAATTGCATCAATTTTGACCAAACTTGGTAGTCATGTTGGATATGTTCCAAGGATGAATCTGTAACATTTTTGATAAAGTACACTAGAGTACAAGTACGCAGCAGTTCTTTGAAAATAATCGCGATGTTAGGTAAATGGCAAATATTTTTATTTTATTTTTTGTTTGAGAACAACATTTCGAAAAACTACTGAACCTATTTCAACGAAACTCGATGGACATGTGGAGTATGACACAAGGACAACTCCATTAGATTTTGAAGAAAATACATTGAAGTACAAGTACGAAGTGGAGTTAAGAACAAAATTAGACGGTTTGGCGTGCAAAGGCATACTCTCTAGTATGCATTTCCTTAGTTAAGGATGGTCGTAGTAATGCTGCTGCTTCCTGTCTGAGGAAGATGACTGACTATGTTGCGCATACACTTTTGATAACTGGAGAAATAACAGCTGTTCTAATCCGAATGGGTTTTAGTTTGTTATTCTAAGACTCTAGTTGTAAAATTATAACGAATTTCTGTGATTTTACTGAAAATGATGGTATATCTGCTATAAAGAGTTCCTCATACGTGAATTTCCATAATGTGGGGAGGGGTGAAAAAGATCGCGCAATATCTGTTTCACCCTCTTTGTATTAACCTTATTTCACCATCTGTAATAACACTATTCCACCCTTTTCGTGCTAATACCATTTCACCCTTTTTGCACTAATAACTCCATTAACATCACGTGGATATTTTTAAACAATAATAAGTCATTATGGATTTTTTAAATATTAGTAAAGATAATATAATGATGCTGTCAAGTAGCGCAGAGTAACTTGAATGGTTACATAGTGATTTCATGACAAGAAATAAGTCTGTGTTATAAATGTTCAAGGCAGTTTGTTACAGTAGTTCAAGTAAAAAAGGGAACCACTTAATACTTTGAAGTTTAAAAAATGAAATAGTCGTAGTAAAAGGAAAATTTCAAGATTCTTAATCCATTATAAACGTTAATGATATGCTAATTAATATTTCATGATTCATAACTACCACGCAATATGTATTAGTATTGTTGTGCAAACCTTATTTTCGATTTTTTAATTCTGGAAGTACTAGTGTATGCGACCTGTTAGAAATGACTGCTAAATATTTAGATAGATACGCACACACGCATAAATAGACAGATTCTCTCCTTCCCAACCCCTCCTCTTTCCTAATCACAACACGCTAGTTTGGCGAATTTGTGGGATATATATATATATATATATATATATATATAACTATGTATATATATATATATATATATATATATATATATATATATATATATATATATATATATATATATGAAAGATTAAGTATATAATAGTTAGAGGGAACCCTGTGAGCAAACGTGCGAGCGACCACACACACATGAGACAAGAATACATGAAAAAAAAATAAGTCATTGGATTAGATTTAGGCTAATTTAGATTTTCCTCAGACTGTCCGTTGGTCGGAGGCCTAACTCCATTATTAGGTCTTTGAGGAGTTCAAAGGTAGAAATCCTGGCGTCCCTTCCCTTCCTCCATCATTGTTTCTTGATGAGATTAATTTCGAGGCGTTGGCAGAAAATGAAGTTGCAAGGATACTCACCCGACCGCTTTCATAACCCAGAGACTAAATTCACATGATGTTCAAATCATTTCAAACATTACAGGATTAGAATATTGATTAATAATAACTTGAAAATCAAGTATTCATCCATGTGGAAACCTGGTGCTGCAATGGTTCTTTATCTTATGAATTTATCTAATGATTAAACATTCATATATTGCTATCGTTAAACAATATAAAACCGAATATTATACCAGATGAAGACTAATACAAAAATGAGAAATGTGTATCACACTGTATTTTTTCATGTCTATCAAATCTATTTCTAATATGAAGGAGAACTTCAGCGCTTAGATTTCAGGAGACCACCGGCGTCCATCGGGCGCCCTTTAACCTCAGGATTTTATTCACTCTATGTAATGTTATCATTATTATTATTATTATTATTATTACTAGCCAAGCTACAACCCTAGTTTGAAAAGCAAGATGATATAAGCCCAGGGGCTCCAACAGGGAAAAATAGCCCAGTGAAGAAAGGAAATAAGGAAATAAATAAATGATGAAAATAAATTAGCAATATATCATTCTAAAAACAGTAACTGCGTCATAACAGATATGTCCTATATAAACTACTAACAACGTCAAAAACAGATATGTCATATATAAATAATAAAAAGACTCATGTCAGCCTGGTCAACATAAAAACATTTGCTCCAACTTTAAAATTTTGAAGTTCTACTGATTCAACTACCCGATTAGGAAGACTCAATGGATCATGGATCCATATATACCGATATTTGGAAACCACTGATGTAGTTGGGATACCTTGACGTGGTGAAAGGGTTTGAATATCGCCGTGATCAGCAAAGCTGTACTTGTCAGGCCCACCCATACTAGGTTGGTTTGCAGTGAGAGCTCAGACGAAAATTCCCACCATCACCAATCCGCAGTGGCCAACGTGGTGATGAAAACGGGCAAAATCCCAGTGATGAATTAACATGTCTTAGGCTTTTGTTCTGCAGTGAACTAGCAACGGCGACTTTTGTTGTTATTGTAGCGGGTTGTGAGCCTAATGATATTGAAGTGGGATATCTAAGAGTCGATGAAAGGTTGCCTCTGTTACTTTTCTTTGTAAGGAACATATGGGCTTTAATTAAATTTAGAGGTAAATTCAAAACTAAATTCATAAGACGGCCAACATTCTCCTAAGCACTTTAACCTAACGCATATTCTATCCCGGGAAAATATTAGTCAGCTGATGTCATCGGAAAAATTGTATTTGGCTGGACATAGTATACCCATACCCATTTTTTCACAAATCTTCTCTGAAACACACCTTTTATATCACACTTTTTTCAGTCAATTTTCCGATATTTTCCTCATAATTCTTGAAGTAAATGTAAATTAATGGTTCATGTAAATACTGACACAGATTCATTTATCCTGGGCAATGGATATAATAATCATGATTTCAGGTGACTAAAAGGTTGCTATGCAATTGCCACTACTCATGGTTTTTTTAAATATATAACTTCCTAGCATGAGTCCTTGCTATATGTATATATATATATATATATATATATATATATATATATATATATATATATATATACATATATGTATATGTATGTATATATATACATATTTATATATATAGATAGATATATATACATACATATATATATATATATATATATATATATATATATATCTATAGATAAATATGTATATATATATATATATCTATATATAAATATATATATATATATATATATATATATATATATATATATATATATATATGTATATATATATATATATATATATATATATGTATATATATGTATATATATTATATATATATATATATATATATATATATATATATATATATATATATATATATCAATATAAAGAATATTAGCTTAGACTTTGATTTACATAAAGTGGTCATGACACTCAACTACAGTAGTGAAGTTCTAGAACAGAGTTCAAATGGTACAAATCCATTTAAATTCTAAATTGGGATTTGTTTTATATCCCGAGTAATTTGACCTTAGCAGTAATAAATTCAAAAAAATTATTATTTTGTCCAGGAAACTGGTGTATCTTCTAACTTATGGATGTCATAAAAAGTTCATTTTTATTGCAGCTTTATAACCAAAGATGATGATGATGATGATGATTATTATTATTATTATTATTATTATTATTATTATTATTATTTGAATTACAACCCTAGTTGGAAAAGCAGGGTGCTATAAGCCAAAGGGCTTCAATAGGGAGTAAAAGAAATAAATAAACTATATGAGAAGTAATGAAGAATTAAAATAAAATATTCTAAGAACAGTAACGACATTAAAACAAATATTTCACATACAAATTATAATAGGAAACTAATGTCAGCCACTTCAACATAAAGACATTTACTGCAAGTTTGAACTTCATATGTTCTACCAATCCTACTCAGTATCATCAATTAGAAATACAGTGATATAAAAAAGGATAAGGAAAGAGTGATATTGGTCTATATTTTCTAAGAACTAAAAATGAAGATTAAAAAAAAAAAAACACTTTAATTTTGACAAATATTGAAAAGTTTTTCCAAATGAAAAGAAGTAGGAAAAAACAATCTCCCGACCTGATTCCCTCAGAGCTTAACCTTGGCTAAAGTTTCTCTCTCTAACTAATTAAAGGATACATTAATAACTTTCCTTTGAGCATAAAGTTTAGATGATAAGAAAAAACCACGCCTTTCTTTCGTTCATTTCCGAGTCGTTCTCCCAAAACAATTTTATGACAGCATCAAAAGGAATAAGTTTTCACAGAATGGTTGACTAATTTCGTATTTCTTTTCTTAGTTTTCATAATTATTACAAAAGAAAAATTCAATAGTAAGGTGACTGAATGTAACTCATACTATCACTCTATTTTTATCATAAAATGATAAAAATCTTTAGCTAAGATAACAAAGTGTATCATATACTATGTCAGTCTGCATCCCGAATCCTACATGGATACTTTTCTCCACTGATGGCCTGTACCAAATCTAATTACGTACTTAGATTTGGGGCCTATGCATGAGTCAAGGAAGTTACAGATAACTAATTTCCTTGGTAAAGTATGCAGATTGAAGGTATCTGGGTCGGAGCTGTGCACGATTGTTCTCACGACCGTCTCTTTATACAGTATTTCTGTCTATGCTGCTGAAATTAAAATTTTTTTGTTTATAGTAAACATCGTAAATCATATATATATACGAAGCTCGTCAAAATTTTATAGCCAAAAGCCACCAACGACAAAAATAAAATAGAAAACAAAGCTCAAAACTACCAATGAAATCTCGCACAAGAGTACGAGAAGTACTGAGGCCATTGTTAAAAAGAAAGGCTGGTCCATACGGGATTAGACCACCCGAACCACAAGCCTCCAAGGATAACAGCTAAAAAATGTTCCACGAACACAAAAGGATCAGAAGACATGAAGTATTTCTTTTCGAAAGGACGAAAATGCTGAAGTTTTAAGCTGGTGAACTGATCAGGGGCAAGCTTGCCTACTGGCTTGGTCAATAATTGTCAGTCGGACTCCAGGAAACTATCAACCCAAAAGGGAAGATAGAAATGGGGCAGAGAAAATGAACCTTTTTTAGAGTTCATATTACCAAACGATGTCACCTAGTCTCTGAGGGGCCACGAAATTTATTATTTGATTTAGTTTTATTTCAGCCTATATCTAAAACGGTAATGACAACGTCATTTAGCAGCTTAAGCCTAAATACATAATTTCCTAACGTGGATGAATTTTGAATAATTTATTATACGGAAGTCAACACTAAGTCTTCTTAAAATGCAATAAGAAAGAATAGTAAGGATATATTTGATAACGTTGAAGACTATGTAGACATTTTCACAAGGAAATTTTGAGCAATTCATATTTTCAACTTAGGAAGGAATTGTCTACCAATTAACTATATTAGACGTATTGCATTACGCAGGAATATTTCATCTACAAACCGGTTTGTTTTGTCATCAATGAAGGGAACATGTTCAAGACCGTATGTCTAGTGAGTATTCACTTTATACTCTTAAGTATCAGACATCCGTTACATGTCTCGTTCTTTCTTAACTCCAGACTGATCGTTCTGTTTGGACATTATCTTTTTCTCTCCAGCATAAGGTTTAAATTCTCTTCCGTCTTACGTCTTCATTGTTACTTATAACAGTCTGTCTTTAAAAACGTTCGTTAGAACGTTCTCTTCTTGGTTAGACCTTAATCATGTTCTTCCCTACTTTTCCTCTCACGTCTTCGCTAAAAAACCTGATTAGAGCACTAATAGATAGACCGGACGAGCCAGGGGTAAACTCTGGGACGTCTACTTAATTAATGAATAGAATGGATGCTTCCGTTTTACTACTATTTTGAGAAAATCCAAAATACAGGAAGAAATATGTACATGAATTTTGCTATAACATTCTATTGGTGGACGAAGATGCCAAAGCCCCAGACCCTTGGTCGATCCAAGTGGTAGATTGCAATCTCTGGACATCGCCGCCGTTTCCATGGCAAAAGGAAGTTGGTTAAATAAAGATCGTAAAAACAGAATAATGCAAAGAAAAGGGGAATTAAAGATGAAGAGAAGGAAATTGAAAAGTAAAAGAAGAAAAGTTAGGGAAGAGGACAAAAAGGTACTGAATGAATAAAGGTACACCTCTACGTTGCGACAATGAAAGTAAATCCATAACATTTTGATATAAAGAAATAATGGAAGAAAATTAATGGTAAAGAGTAAAGCAAAGGAAGTGGAAAAATACAGTTACAAGGGAACTTAGAATATAAAAGGAGTCAATAGATGACCATTAAAATCAAAAGGGAATACATTAAATGGCAATAAAATAAATGAAATAATAACGATTTTAAAGATAAGAAAAAGCGAGGAAGAGAACTAAAAGATGATTGCGAAAGAGAAAAACCGAAAAAAGGAATTGCTCCACAGAAAACATATAAATTTTGCAATAAGCACGTGCATAATACGGTCACTATTACACGAGAGAGAGAGAGAGAGAGAGAGAGAGAGAGAGAGAGAGAGAGAGAGAGAGAGAGAGAGACTAGAATAGACAAAATCTCTCACAAGGGTTGCATCGATATAGGCCAAACAGCATCAGAATTCTATAATTATCAAGACGGTTCACAGTATAATCAATAGGAGGCGAATAATAATGTTTGTGTGTCAAGCAAAAGAAGAAATTACTTGGAATTGGACATTGTGTTGACTTAGTTTTGTATACTGAGAAACCTTCGACTAAGGTCTGCTCTAATGAATGATCTTAACCCCTTATCATTTTATTCTTCCAGGACGAAGAATCTTCTATATTATGTATGCATAAAGAGGCCGAGATCTCTATACTATTGAAGATATGTCACACTTTTTTTGGATATTATTTTCATTAAAGACTTGAAGAAAACCCTGTTTATACATATTGAGTTAGATAAGATTACTGCATTTAATTTACATTCTTCTTGTGAGAGTTTTCTCTTCTTCATTTCAGTCTGCAAGCAACTGTCTAAAGATTCTTGATACTTCTTCATCTTGCTTCCTTCACTCGATAGGAAAAAGTAACGATGAATATTTACGGATAAGTAAAAAAAGTATTTAAAAGTAAATGCAGCTAACGTTACCATCACATTCAACTACCAATGTTATTATTATTATTATTATTATTATTATTATTATTATTATTATTATTATTATTATTATTATTATGTAAGGGAAATATACAAAACAAGCAGAACAGTCTTCCATAAAACGGACTGCGTATCAGTGAAAAAGATATTATCTGAACCAAGAAAAGAAAAAAAAAATGCATCGGAACAGAAAATAACGACTAATTAGTAAGTCAATAAAGTAAAATATTACATGAATTATTAAACAGCATTGTATAAACATTTTGTCTAATAATGAAAGAGATCTAAAATTTCATTGCAGTCTCTCTTAAACCTAGAGCAAGACGTGATATCGAGGCACCTACACAGGCAATGAATATAGAGTAGTGTGAAAAGAGCGACATCCTTTGGCTTTTTGTGATTTCTTGCTGAATTATGGCTTCAAAAAGTTCTTACGCCACCACTGGAACAGAATCAATTGCTGACGTAAACAGGCCATGTTTATCTATGGGGTGCATATATACATACTGTTACCCAAAACTATAATTAATATTAACTATTTCGTATGTATATCTGCAAGAGTGTTATGCTTTAGCAATAAGGCTGTGGTAGCCTATTGGAAAGGTCTTTGTATGTTGCTCTGTTGATCTTGCCTATAGGTCTACCTGCTGAGTCATCAGCAGCTATTATCTGGCCCTCCCTGGTCCTACTGTAGATTTGACGCTGATAATATGTACGCTCGGTATGTCAGTATCTAGGGCATCGTCCTGCTAGTTCATTGTTACAGACCTTTAAACCTTTAACTTACTAGGAATTTTATGTTCAATTGTAGTCTGAAGGCCAAAGAATTGATAATACCTGCATAAAAGTAAAACTTCATACCTAAAATATGCATAAAACATCAAGCTTAAAATGCATGAAGTGATCGAGCAAATCGGTGTTCGAATGTCCTTGTGGAATGAATTAAATTTCATCTCCTGGTCATGTAAATATGTATGTATGTATGTATGTTCAAATTTAATATTTCATTTGTATCTAACTATTGTATTCACCTGAAGTTACACGACCCAAAAAAAGAAAATGATATTTGCTTAGCAAATGTACACTAGCTAGAATTCAAACTTATGTCCTTCCTTTGATATTCTTGATTTTGATACATAGATGAAACGACCTTACAAATTAATTATTTCTAAGAAAATTTCCTTATATATTACAGTATGTATCCTCAGCAACTTCTTTTGGTTCTATCATAAAGATACAGCTAGTTCCATATGAATTACTATTTCAAGAAAAATGGCAGTTTATAAGACCTTATCAACACATTTCAGCTCCTGTTCTGCCAAGCCTTCTGTCCTGCCTTCCTTCCATAGTCACAATAATTTCATAGATCATCCCTTCTTAGATGGCCATTATAGAATCCTTTGATCTTTCCCCTTACATACTGAGATAATTATTCCTATCAACTCTCCCTAAGGATATTACCCTCATCCAAACACACAGTGGATACCCTGTTCAGCTGCTCATATACGCTAAGCAACGCTGTCCTACATTTAGTACCTTTATAATATATTGGTAATAATTGACGTTTTTCAACCTCGATACTCTTTTCTGAGAGTCTCTGGACGTACGTGAAATGCGTCAGCTCATACATCATTCATGTTTTCCCTCTTTCTATTCCACACATTCCATATTCCCTTAAAAATACTTTACTGACATAGGACAGATTCAGTCCCTTAATATATAGAATCTCTCTAATCTAATTTTGTTCTCTTTTGATCCATTTGTTGATTATCATTTTTCTTTTTGTGTTTTACACCATAGAAACTGTTGGAATTCCTCAATTGATACTCTATTTTCACGCCATTCAATTCATGATTTACTTCTACTGTGTGTGGTATTATGTTCTGTACTGGATTTGCACTTCGAATAGTGTCTGTCTGTATGTCTCTCACTTATTTTTTCATTAAACCTTTAATTCAGTTTCGACCGTTCACATATTAGATTCTCCCTTCGTAGTTCTTCCTCTTTATAAGTTATTCTTCGCTTTTTTACTATAAACTCTCAGTATTCTTTATTCCATGTCTGTGAAGTGAAAAAAAACCCTCATGATGACCAAGGAAAAGAAAAAAAGTTTTATTGCAATAATTTATTGGAAATATGTGATATTAAACATTGAATAAAAGTATTTCCAAGAAATTTATTTTGCAATGATTTTTCCCATTAGAGAAAAGAGAAGACACTGACTAGAGAGAGAGAGAGAGAGAGAGAGAGAGAGAGAGAGAGAGAGAGAGAGAGAGAGAGAATAATTGTATGCCGAAGAACATAATTGTGAATCACCATTACAAGTGCCATAACAATTACCTTTCGTGGAAATAGACATTTTTAGTAGTTATATTACCGGAAATGGCTCATTAACTTGATATACAGTTGAAATTTAATCCAATCCAGACTTCTACAGGCATATTTGAGCTCGTATGATAGACGCCAAGTTGCTAAGATGCTCCCTTTGTGATGATAATAATAATAATAATAATAATAATAATAATAATAATAATAATAATAATAATTGTCATGATCATCTTTATTACTAGAACTCCTTCGAAAAAATTCAGAATTAAGTATCATGTACATCAACATACATCATGTAAATGTAAATGGATTGCTATACAAATTTGAGAAATAAAATTGCAGTAATTTTCTTTTTTTAATTTGATAGCAATTTTTCATAAAATAACTCGATTATTGCAAGTAAATTATAGCTACACATATCTTATAAAGGGTGAATTAACAATAAATGTTCTTCCTAGAAACTTCCATAACACCACGACCATATAACTGCAAAATACAAGAAGGGAACAACAGTCATTGCAATCCTTTATTGTAACACTTTTAGTGATCCTTAACACTGAATAATGAATAAAACCACCCGAATACGCACGGCAAGATTATGCCCTAGGCACTGATATTTTAGGCTTATTGGCCGTGCAGCAACAATGAGAGAGAGAGAGAGAGAGAGAGAGAGAGAGAGAGAGAGAGAGAGAGAGAGAGAGAGAGAGATAAGGGTTCCTGACATTTTCCTATATATGACGATTTGATGAAAAGCCTTATAATTTTTCATCTTCTCCACTCTCTTTACCTATCTCTGCTGCAATTCACTGCAATTAGACTGACTGCCAGAAATATAATTCCCCCATAAGTCAAAATATGTTTAAGAGAAAGAGTACACACACTTTCATCCGAACCAGGGCTTCCAATGCGGGATCTGTTGATAGTGAGGGATAGAAGTTCAACAGATAAGATAAAGGAGAGACAGATATGGCATGGAAAGAGGCAACGATTGCACAGGCAAAGTAGACCACTTGGAGAATAAGGTAAAATAAAGGAAATAGATAACGAAGGTCCACAATACATATTTTATTAGCACTTAAGAAAGGTAAGACTCATTTGGCTCAATATCCAACAAAGGAATGCAAAACCAGCCATAATTTCTACATTATCAATTATGTATCTCTCTGTCTGTCTGTCTCTCTCTCTCTCTCTCTCTCTCTATATATATATATGTATATATATATATGTATATATATGCCTGCTTGTATGTATGAATATAGTATATACTGTATATGCATGTATGTATGTATAGTATAGTATGGTATACAAAAATATGCATATATTTATGCAGTATATTCAATTTTCAATGTAAACAACGGCAACTGTTTAAAGGATTAGTAGACAGTGGTGTAGTTTTTATTTTTTTCAATGGGTGTCATATCCCCCTTGGACACCAAAATCAGGAAACTACAATGCAATACCCCTTGCAACATTTATACTTTATTATTTGATTGAAGGTAAACCCCCGCTGTGAAAAAATAATCCTCAGTTGTTTCACATTTCTATATAAAACGGCAATAGTAATCATTTTGGTGATAACCTCTCGCGTAAGAGTAAAAAGATAACCAGTTGCTTAACAAAAATGCAACAGCATCGTTTCTTTTGTGGTAAAAGTTTGTAGCTAATGAGGCACATCTATATTTTCCTATTATATCAAGTCATCCTGATTCTTAAAAGGCCTAAATGGTTCTCAGCCACGCCTCTGAGTACAAGTGATTGATGATAATGGAGAAAAGAAGGCGCCGACCTTCTTCCGACAACTGTCTTTTTATGGAACGACAAAAATGAAGGCAATCTATTCCAATAAAAGCTTCAATCCTTAACGGAAAACCCATTTGTGACTTGATTCGTTGTTCGTTGATGTTATTTTCACTCATAACTAAGGAGAACAGAGATAAAAGCAGACAATGATTTTTGCTGTAGTGAGGCGTTTTATTTTGAAGGTGAACTTCATACATGAGGGTTCTAAGTTGTTTAGTCCCTTGACACGAAGACAGTTCTTATGTCACTTGTCTTTAGGCCCCATGTCCGAAAACGACATGTCTAACTTGTTGTATGTTGTAACGTAACACGATGGCTGAAGTCACATAGGTGTCACTAACGACATACAGCAAAAGGGCTAACATGGATAGAGAAGCACTTGACCAGTCTGCATATTCCAAATCAATATGGTCGTTGCATATATTTAATTTCTTCGCCTCCCAGACATGATTGACATTCACCTTACCTGCGAAAAAAATAAGAAAAATAAAGAAAATATAGTTTAATTCCTGATGAAACAATCTACGGCCATGATTCGAACACAACAGGCATTAACTTTAACTTACGTCTGTTGACATAAGTGACTACTGGAAATGAAACATTGTTTTACTTAGCTCTAAAGGCTAAATGATGATCACCAATCCTGATGATTATGGCACTGGTAAAAGACATTTAATGTGATACTTAAAAATAAGAAGAAGAGCAGAGTAAACAAAGGTCAACAATTTACAAGGTCCTAAATTTCTTGATTATTTCTTTAATGAGGAATAGATGGAAAATTTCTTGTTGACAGTGAAATCAATATTGTCAGAAAAGAAAATTTGTAACCAGTTTCTTGGTCTAGCCTATATGGCTATATGCCTTCAGACTATATGTATAATGAGTTAAAAAAAGTTAAAATTACTTTTTATACCTAACCCTTTAGGAGAAAAGATTCTCTAATACTTTTTTTTTGTTTAAAATGAAGTTGATGATGTAATTTGTGAATATATTAAAATTGATGATGAGAACTTGAAGGGTGTTCAAATATGAGGTAATAAAGAGATCTTAAAGTTCTAGAATTAGAGTGTATATGAAACTTTTCTAAATACATATAAGGAAAATCTAATTTGTTTATAAAATGGTCTGTAAGTAAAAGTAGTTATTCTCAAAAGGGTCTTTACATTTGTCTAAATAAGCTACGCTCAATTTGATTTGCAATACAGGGCGTTGAGTTATGTGTTAAGCTCACACGGGAAAGTTACTGGGATACCTGATAATACTCCCACACTCGGTAGACGTCTAAAATAGAAATTAGGAAAGACATTTCATCGGCGCTTTTCATAGGAAGACATGATACAGCTTTCATGTAACACGGACTGAAAAGGAAATGTCTCAAATGTGGCAGCTTGAATAATTTTGCCGAAAATTACTCCTTGCACAGAATTGTGAATATTGTGCAGCATGAAAAGGATTTTCCAAGTCTGCCGAAATCACAAGGTATGGAAACAAGGAAACGTCCAGGACATGGAGATGGAAAGGCAAGAAACGATACTGAAGATACACCAAACTGTAATCACGTTCAGAATAATCAAGGGTAAAACAACAAACAACATGCTCGAGCATGAAGGAAGAATATTAAGTTTAACCAAAAATATGAAAAATAAGAATTCAAATAAAGAAGAACGATATTTATCACTGAGGAGGTATTTAAGGACTAAGTTTGGATGTCTGAAATGGAAACTTTGCCACAAGAAACTACACTTTTTGAGGGCACTGTTAATGCAGTGTAGGATATTCTGCACATCCCTCCGTTTGGAAGACGTACCCCCAGACCGTGGATACTTGCTCCCATCCGTCGACAGGTGTTTGATTTCACTCATGACCTTTCACCTCTCTCGTGCTAATCTAATGCACAGCTAATGAAGACGAGGTTCATTTGACGTGGCATTACTAAGGATGCTAAGGATTGGGTCCGAGCCTGTACTTCCTGCCAAACTTCAAAAGTACATCTCTAAATACTCTGATCCTGTCTTTCACCTTAAATAACCATTTTACGACTTTTTGTGTACCTCCATACTTCTCGTCCTATCAATTCTTCTTTCGATACATATAGCAGTTTATCACCACTTATACCCTTTTTGTCATTTGTATTCAACTTCCAATAAGGAGAATTTCTTCGTCAGTCTATTCATGATCATCCATTTTGTCCTATAAATAAAGCTAAAGTCAATTAACAATATTTTGTATACACCCTGCAACATGTCTTTCTTCTCCTGTGATTTACCATCTGTCTTAATCTGTTATATTCAAACCAAAAATTTTTTAGTAGTTAGTCAATTATATTCTTCCACCATCTATTGCAACATTTATTACTACACTTTATTTATTTTGAATTTTTCGCTCTTCTTACCTCGTTCTTGGTCTCATTTGCTTTTAACTTCTACCTTTTTTCAGAGTTTCAAACTCACCTATGTGCTTCACTGTACCAAATCATAAACATATCATAACTAGACACCAATTCTTCCATACCACATTAGATGTACCACAACTACTTTCACTGTTGTTTCTTTGTCTCTCGAATATTTCCATCCATAAAATTTCTAATAAGCATCGAGACACATTTCTACTGCTACATAGGAAAATTGAATTGCGTTAAAGAATCTATCTAATAAAAGATTTTCTAGATTCATGTATGCTTCATACAAATTTTTCTTGCCATTTTCAAATCTCTAAATTATTGTTTTACAGCAAACTGCATACATTCTTCTTTTCTCAAACCCTGAATTTTCTTCTCATATACAGTAAGTCCCTCGGTCACTTGCCCATATCGTTGCAATCAAAATTCTACCACACATTTATCACCTTCACTTTTTTGTATTGAAACAACTATTCATCTTATTCATTCCTTACGGATCTTTCCCTCCGCCAAATATACCTTTCGAACAATCACCGCCATACTTCATTATCCCACTTGTAACTTCATTATCTCGCATTTTTGACATCTTGAAAAGTCATTTCCAAAGCATTCTTAGCCTTGAGTTAAGCCATTCAAGTATTACATTGCAAAGCATTGTCTCTCTCTAATCTTCCATATTCAGCAGGCTTTCAAAATAATATCTTCAGCATATTCGACAGCATCTCTCTATTTGCATCATTTATTCTGAGAGCCATTTGTTAATTTACTTTCTTTCATTGTATTTACTCTCGCATAAAACGTCTCTTTATTCTCCTTGAATTTTTATTCAATTCCTCTACTCATTTCTATTTACTTATAATCTTTTTCTCTCTCACTTTATCCTTAACTCTCCTATCAATCCTGTTGCTTTCTCGCTGCTGCCTTTCTCTTTAATCGTGCAACTCATACCTAATCCTTTTACCTCCTGACCCCAAAACATTCCCGTGTCTTCATCAGAGAATCTAAAAAACTACTCCTCCATTTCTTTAGCCTTAGTCCACAATTCATAAATTTTCCTTTATATAGATATATACAGTATATCTCCCCTATACAATAAAGTGCAAGTGACTGGCTACATACATACATGCATACATACATATACACATTTATACATATTTGGCATTTTAGTATATATATATATATATATATATATATATATATATATATATATATATTATTCTTGTGTGTGTATGTATGTATATGTATATTTACATCTATTCACACAGATATACTGTATATATATATATATATATATATATATGTATATATATACATATATATATGTATATATATATGTATATATATATTTACATATATATATATATATATATATATATATATATATAGAGAGAGAGAGAGAGAGAGAGAGAGAGAGAGAGAGAGAGAGAGAGAGAGAGAGAGAGCCTTACCTTATTGCCTTATTTTTTGTTTAGGTTCCCCCAGGTCCCTCAGTGTGAGGCACCAGAGAGTTGCTAATGCATCTTCCGGTGTATTTTGCATCTTCCAGTCTTGGATGGTCTGGGATGCATCTTAGGTATTTATCGAGCTTATTCTTAAATACATCTACACTCACTCTTGATATGTTTTTTAGATGAGCTGGCAGCACATTAAATAGTCGCTGCATTATCAATGCTGGTGCGTAGTGGATTAATGTCCTGCGCGCCTTCCTTACATTTCCTGGTATATTTTTTGGCACTATTAATCTACTTCGGCTTGCTCTTTCTAATATTTTTAGCTCCTTGATGGGAAATATTGAAAAATGCACCATTTTCTAGTAGGAGGTCAAAGAGATGCAACCGGGGACAGGAAAGCCATTTAATGAAAATAATCGAGGGTGAACTGGGGAAAAGAGGGGAACAATGGCCATGTGAGGGGAACAATGGGCAAAATGTATTGGCAAAAATGGGGAACGAGCAAAAACAGACGTCGAAAAAGAAAGCGAAAAATCAGCAGGGAAATTAAGACAGTTTGCTGCCGGGAGAGAGAAAGAGAGACAGAAAGAAAGAGAGCGGCTGAAAGGAGGCAATAAGGAGGACTCAAGCAGCCAAATCTCATCGATAGTAGCCATCGGAAACTGAGAACAGAGAAAGGGAGACAAGAATAATCTAAACAAAAGAATTGAATGGTTTTCAGAACAAGCTGTGAAACCAGAGAGAGAGAGAGAGAGAGAGAGAGAGAGAGAGAGAGAGAGAGAGATGAGTAATAAAATGCAAAAATGCATACACACCTTTTCTAAAAATACTTTATATGTAATAATCAGATGAACAGAACAAACGTAGAAAAAGTTTGCAATTCAACTTCCGCGATCAATAGGCACATATTCAAGTTATTATCGTTTGCTATTATAAGAAATAATCTTGAAATTAACATTATATCTCTAGTGCAGCGAAGTACGATTCAAGTATGAATGTGACAAGAAAAATGTCTGTTTTTTACAATACAGAACGGTTGAAAGGCGAGGAGAGGTGGGGGGGGGGGGGGGGGGACAAGTTCAAATAGTACAAATATGGAAGTTTAAGTATTTTAATCCTAAGATTGAGTGTGGGTGGATTGGGTGTATACGATTAAGGAATGGAAAAGAATGTTAAAGTCTGATTATGTGCCTGATTGATATTAGAGAGCATGGAAGAGTTGCTGAGCCATGAGATTCGATGAAAACTTGGGTGACACAGAAAAAGAATAATATTTGTGAATGGAATTCCCAGAGTGAAAATGGAATCTTGTGGAAATGTTTGAGTGTTGGAACTACTGTAAATTGATTTAAAAATAAAACTGATAAGAGTATTTGGGAAAAAAGAAATAAGTGATAAAATGATCTTGCAAGATTGTGTTTAAGTACAGACTACTCTGAGTGCTTGGAAGTGCAGTATATTTAAACAGTATTTGTTGAAATAAATGTTGACCTAGATTCAAGTTAGACAAGGAAGTGTGAAAAGTGGCTGTAACGTTCATCAAATGAGTTAAATAAGAAGGAAATGCAGGATCATATACGGAGAATAAGTATGATCTGAGGATTATGGTTAAGAAACAGTTTAGATTTTTTTGCAAGGATATGGATGGCAAGATACTTCGTATTTACAATTATTGACCGGCAATTACTTGAATATATTAAGAGCAGAATGACAAATACGTTTAGTGTAAATAAAGTAGGGTTTAAAACTTATTTTAAAAAAGTATTCGCAAGTCGATACTTTTTTTTATTTAAAAACTTATTTGGAAATAGTAAAAATTACGATTGTAAATACAGTATATGACAAATAAGATAAAATAATCATGTATATATACGATGATGTAGACCTATATATGTTTTAAATTGTAAGGTTGTAAATGTGTCTTTCATAATAAAAGGAAAAAAGTGAGTAGTCGGGGCATCTAAAAAAATTCATTGATGAGGTAAAGGGGACAGCAGGGACTGATTTTTGGTACATTAGGTTAGGAAGAGGGAAGATAGAGTTTTAAATAGAGGAAGATATTGTTAATATTTCAATGAAGAAAAATATAAGACGTTTTAGGGTGAAGTTGCATAATAGGGGAGGTGAGCAAATGCAAACATACAACAAGATGGATAGAGTTATCAAGAATAAAGTGAGAGAGGAAATAATGGAAATTTAATTACAAAAGGGACCTTTGGGGAAATTTGTTTTCTATAGAAATGAAACTCCAGAGAGGCAGGGGTGAATGATTAATACTTGAATGGGTTGCTATAAGGCTGGGAATGTTTGAGGAATTGACTGTTGAGAAAGAAAGAAAGGTGATTAACCACTAACAACTCCATTACCATCACGTGGCTGTCTCTAAACAATAATCAGTCAGTATTGACTTTTCAAATGTTATTAAATATAATATAATGATACTGTCAAGTAGCACAGGGTAAGTTGAATGGTTATAAATGTTCAAAGCAGTTTGTTACAGTAGTGCAAGTACAAAAGCAAACCACTTTATACTTTTAAGATGCGAAATTAAACCACAGTAATTAAAAGAAAATTTTAAGATTCTTAATCGATTATAAACATTAATAACATGCTAATTAGTATTAAATGATTCCTAACTACCTTGCAATCTGTATTAGTATTGTTGTAAAACTTGATTTTCGAATTCTCCATTCTGTAAGTACTAGTGTATGCGACCCGTGAGAAATGACGTCTAAATACAATTTTACACTTTACACTTTATTTATTCTTATGTACATTCATACAGTAAGAAGCCAATAGGGGTTTTTCCTGCTATGGCATATACAGTATAACTAAAAGTAACATTTTGACATTATTAAAATAACATTTGATAAAAGGACTATATTTCTTATCTCAAAATAGACTTTATAATAAATATTTGAAGTTATTTACTATATGAAATAGCAATTATAAATATAAACATTAAAGCAGAGGAACAAACAAAGCAAACAAAGCTAACGCACAGAATCATATAACTATTTACCACTTAAGGATTTCATTTACTAATCACAAAATTAAAGCGATACTTGAATCTTGAGTCTACGCATACAACTAAAAATCAAGTATGAAAATGAGGCTGAAAACATACAAAGTTGATTCTATCACCGAACAAATTATTATTATTATTATTATTATTATTATTATTATTATTATTATTACTTGCTAAGCTACAACCCTTGTTGGAAAAGCAAGATGCTATAAACCCAGGGGCCCCAACAGGGAAAATAGCCCAGTGAGGAAAGGAAACAAGGAAGAATAAAACATTTTAAGCACAGTGACATTAAAATAAATATTCCCTATATAAACTATACAAACTTTAACAAAACAACAGGAAGAGAAATTAGATAGAATAGTGTGCCCGAGTGTACCTTCAAGCAAGAGAACTCTAACCTAAGAGACAGTGTAAGACCATGGTACAGAGGCTATGGCACTATCCAAGACTAGAGAACAATGGTTTGATTTTGGAGTGTCCTTCTCCTAGAAGTGCTGCTTACCATAGCTAAAGAGTCTCTCTACTCTTACCAAGAGGAAAGTAGCCACTGAACAATTACAATGCAGTAGTTAACCCCTTGAGTGAAGAAGAACTGTTTAGTAATCTCAGTGTTGTCAGGTGTATGAGGACAGAGGAGAATCTGTAAAGAATAGGCCAGACTATTCAGTGTATATGTAGGCAAAGGGAAAGTGAACTGTAACCAGAGAGAAGGATCCAGTATAGTACTGTCTGGCCAATTAATGGACCACATACCTCTCTAGCGGTAGTATCTCAACGGGTGGCTGGTGCCCTGGCCAACCTACTACCAATACTAATAGGTAGACAAAGCCAAGCGCTTATATCTATCTTTGAGAGAATAGTCCGTCTGGGGTTCCAGAAGATCATCATTGGGCAGCTCATTTAGGAACTTACAACTCTGAAAAATTACAAACCTCTTTACCACTTCCAAACGAACTGCCGGAAGATTTATTCTTTTACCTCTTTTTCTGTATGAGTGTGTGGGCAACGAAGGCATATGATGTTTTTCAAATAATTCAGTATTCTTATACAGAACTAGGTGCAGAAATTTTAATACATGGTACTTATAGAGGTCATTAAATTTAAGCTATGCTAACGTCTTATACATATCATTTCCAGGCAATAAAGGAATATTATTTTCATCGCGCTGAACCTTCAGAATGCACCGAAGAATGTTATTCATCATCACCTTAATACTGTTCAAGTTGACTTCAGAAATTCCCCCCCAGATTAAGATATTTTGGGTTATGATAGGGTAGATTAGTGAGTGGTAAATTGTTAATAACGTTCTCTATGGCACTAGAGATGATAGGGAGTAAAATACACCAAGCATCTTAGTTATTTTCCAATTTATTTCACTTGCTTGAAGAGCAAAATTTAGCTTATTATCAATAGTTACTCCTAAATATTTCATATTTGAGACCCACTCTAACTTTCTTTCATTAAAATATATATCAGGGAGATTGTTAATAGGTCTTGGCGTAACCATAATTAATTTTGTTTTATTTACATTTTGAAGCCATTCCGAAAGATCGGCGATGAATGTTTCTACCCTCTCAATACATAATTCAAACTAACTGTCGGTGACGTAAACGACAGCATCATCCGCAAATATAATCTTTTTAGCGCTTCCGACTTTCACTATATCATTTATGAAAATGATGAATAATAATGGTCCCAAAACAGACCCCTGAGGAACTCCAAATTCAATTGGTCTAATGCTAGACTTATAGTCGCCAATGTTTACATACTGCTTTCTATTGGACAAATACGATGACAAAAAAAAATTTGCTTTTTCACAAAGCAGCCCCCTATTTCTGCTGTCAAAAGCCTTACTCAGATCGAGAAATGAGACAACTTTATAGTACTTCTCATGATAAGTCTGTAATAAGTCGCTAGTTAGTCTAAAAATAGCCAGCGTAGTATTCTTCGCCTTTCGAAACCCATACTGAAGATCTGAGAGAATATTAAATTGATCTTTAAATTTTATGGGTGTATGGGTAAGCAACTCTAAAATCTTATTAATATTAAGGAGAATTGTTATAGGTCTGTAATTGCAGATTTTTAATATATCACCAGACTTAAAGACTGGAATTACTCGACCAGTTTTCATTAGATTTGGATAGATACTATCAAGAACGCTAAAATTATACAAATAAGCAATAATTTTCCCAAGAATATCGGGTATCAATAAGAGTATGCTTGGTTTTATATCCATTAAACTATTTCCCTTATCAGACATCTCTTTCAATATTGTAACAACCTCGACTTCGTTAGCTGGTAATAGAAAGCAGGAGTTCCGTACACGATCGAGATTACTCAATTAATTAAAGTTTATGTTCTGAGGAAGAAATTCGGTAATTTGTAAAACTACATTTGTAAAGTAAGTGTTAAAGTAGTCTGCCATACTAAGTCCCTTCACCATCCTTTCTGTATCAGTTACAATTCTATGCATAGAAACCTGTTTCCTACGGCCTAGTATTTCGTTCACATTTGACCATGTCTTTCTTGTATTCGCTGTTCACTTTTCGAATTTTTCATGATAGTACTTCATTCTCATTTTGTTTATTAACCAAGTTAATACCTTTTTATATATAATGAATTGTCTCTTCCGAATCAAACCCCTACGATAAGAATTGAATAACTTATATTTTTTTTTTCAGACATTTCTTAAGATCAGGCGTCATCCAAGGTGCATTTATTTTATTAGACTTAATTCTCTTACGTTAATTGGGAACGATGACTTGTATACTTTCCATAGCTTTTCCCAGAACATATCAAAAGCTTCATGGACATTATCACAGTTAAATACTGGAGCAAAACCAGCAGATTCCATTAAGGACACAAAAACCGAGATGGTATTTTCGTTAATCAACCTAGTTACAACCACTTCATAATCACCTTGAAAGTCATTATTAAACATACAATGAATAGGAAAATGGTCAGTGAGAGGAAATATTACAATGCCAGAATCATGATCTGAACCAACCTTAAAATTAATCCATAATTGGTCAAGCAGAGAATAAGGGGTGACATTATTACCATCATTTATCTTTGTGGGAAGAGCAACTACAGGAAAATATCCATAACTAAGCATATTGGTAATAATTACATCAATGAATGTAAATTTTAAACGATTTCGTAATGTCTAGTTGATACACACACACACGCACACATAGGCAGATTCTCCACTTCCCATCCCTTCCCCTTTCATAATCACAACATGGTAGTTTGAGCATTTTGTGGGAGATTGTTTCATTTACAGTGGTTGTCGTTTACATACATATATATAAATATATATATATATATATATATACTGTACTGTATATATATATATATATATACAGTATATATATATATATATGTATATATATATATATATATACAGTATATATATATATACAGTATATATATATATATATATATGTGTGTGTGTGTGTGTGTGTGGGTGTGTGTGTGTGTATGTGTGTGAGATTAAGTTCATAATAGTTAGAGGGGCCCCTTGAGCAAACATGCGAGCGCGCACTCACATAAGACAAGTATACATTAAATTATAAGAGGCATTGGATTAGATTTAGGCTAATTTAGATTTTCCTCAGACTGTCCGTTGGTCGGAGGCCTAACTCCATTATTAGGTCTTTGAGGAGTTCAAAGGTAGAAATCCTGCCGTCCCTTCCCTTCCTCCATCATTGTTTCTTGATGAGATTAATTTCGAGGCGTTGGCAGAAAATGAAGTTGCAAGGATACTCACCCGAGCGCTTTCATAACCTAGAGACTAAATTCATGTTATGTTCAAATCATTTCAAACGTTACAGGATTAGAATACTAATTAATATTAACTCGAAAATCAAGAATTCATCCATGTGGAAAACTGGTGTTGCAATGGTTCTTTATGTTATGAATTTAACTAATGATAAAACATTAATAGCTATCGTTAAACAATATAAATCAGAATATGATACCAAATGAAGACTATATATATATATATATATATATATATATAAGAAATGTGTAATCACGCTGTATTATTTCATGTCTATCAAATCTATTTCTTTTATGAAGGGGAACTTCACCGCATAGATTTCAGGAGACCACCGGAGTCCATCGAGCGCCCTTTAACCTTAGGATTTTATTCACTCTATGTAATGTTCGGCCGACTCAATGGATCATGGATCCATATATACTGATATTTGGAAACAACTGATGTAGCTGGAATACATTAACGTGGTGAAAGGGTTTGAATATCACCGTGATCAGCAAAGCTGTACTAGTCAAGGCTACCTGTATTAGGTTGGTTTGCTGAGAGAGATCAGACGAAAATTTCCCACCTTCACCAATTCACAGTTTACCAGCGTGGTGATAAAAAATAGCAAAATCCCAGTCATGAATTGGCATGTCTGAGGCCTTTGTCTTGTAGTGAATTATAAACGGTGCTATTTGTTGTTATTGTAGTGGGTTGTGAGCATGATGACATTGAAGTGGGATATCTAAGAGTCGATGAAAGGTTGCTTCTGTTACTTTTCTTTGTAAGGAACATATGGGCTTCAATTAAATTCATATCTAAATTCATAAGACGGCCAACATTCTCATAAACACTTTAACCTAACGCACATTCTATCCCGGGAAAATATTGGTCAGCTGATGTCATCGGAAAAATTGTATTTGGCTGGACATATACCCATACCCCATTTTTCACAAAATCTTCTCTGAAACACCTGTTATATCATACTTTTTTTCTGGCATTTTTTCGATACTTTCCTTGTAAATACTTATAGAGCTTCATCAATCGTGGACAATTGATATACCGATCTAGATTTCAGGTGATTAAAAGGTTTTTATCTAATAGCCACTACTTATGTTTTTTTTTTTTTTTTAAATAAATGACTTCCTAGTATAGGTCCTTTCTATATAATATATATATATATATATATATATGTATATATGTATATATATATATATATATATATATATATATATATATATATATATATATATATATATATATATTAGCTTAGTCTTTAATCTATATATAGTGGTCGTGATACTCAACTACAGTAATGATGTCCTAGTTCAAAAGGTATCAATCCAATGAGAAATATTATTTGCCATTCGAATTCTAAATTGGTGTTCGTTTTATTGTCCAAGTACTTTGACCTTAGCAGTAATAAATTTTCAAAATTTTTATTGTCATGTCATATTTTGTATGGTTTCCATTCCCTCAATCCGATCACTTATTGCCATTTGTAACGTGTGCTCTCACCCCAGTCCCCCCCCTTATACCTCATAGGAATAAGGAATTGAGGCCATACAAAAATGACAAGACAATAAGATATTGAAAATGCATTATTGCCAAGGTCAAAGGACTATGGAAGTGCAATAGACGTCAATGTTTAAAGTAATGAAAAAGTGGAGTATTAACTCAATTTGTTTTGGTCTTCGTCTCTGTTCTAGAAAAAGATTACCATAACTGAGTTATGAAAGCCATCTACTGACTATCGAAAGACACTCCATAGCTCTTACATCTCAATATCCATTTCTTTTGTACTCGAAAGATTATTTATTGAATTGCCTGATTCAGGATTTTTATTCATCAAGTGATCCATCCCGTCAATAATCTAGCTCCTAGAGCTTCAAAAATATTTTCCGGAATTTGAATATATGCACATTTTGTGGCAGTACAAAATCTCCAGTAAATCAAGTAAATTAACTATTAGCTTTAATAAGAATCCTGAGCGAATCAGAAAGTCTTATCACAAATCATTGGCCTTTACACCTACAAAACTAAGAACGGATTAATAATAATATTATTAACTCTACCAGGAATTAATTGAGTTCTTGATGTTTCTGGAATTTACAGATAATTATATCAAACCAACATACTTCAAAAGTCAAAATGTGAGGTAAGAATATCATTTTGTCTAGGAAAATGGAACTATTATCTAGCTTATAGATGTGATAAAAAGTTCATTGTTATTGCAGCTTCATAAACCAAAGATGAGAATTATTATTATTATTATTATTATTATTATTATTATTATTATTATTATTAGGTAAGGTACAACCCTAGTTGGAAAAGCAGGATGCTATAAGCCAAAGGGCTCCAACAGGGAAAAACAGCCCAGTGAGGAAAGGAAATAAGGAAATAAATAAAGTATATGAGAAGCAATGAACAAATAACATAAAATATTTTAAGAACCGTAACAACATTAAAACAGATCTTTTAAATATAAATTATAATAGGAAACTTATGTCGAGCTCTTCAACATAAAGATATTTACTGCAAGTTTGAACTTTAGAAGTGCTACCGATTCAAGAACCTGATTAAGAAGACCATTCCACTCAGTATCGTCAATTAAAGATACAGTGATACAAATAACAGTGATAACGAAAAGGATAAAGATAGAGTGACATTAGTCTATGTTTTCGAGAAAGTAAAAATGAAGATTAAAAAGGAGAAAACATTTAATTTTGACAAAAATTGAAAAGTTTTTCCAACTGAAAAGAAGTAGGAAAAAACAATCTCCCGACCTGATTCCCTCAGAGCTTAACCTTTGGCTAAAGTTTCTCTCTCTAACTAATTAAAGGAAACATTAATAACTTTCCTTTGAGCATAAAGTTTTAAAGGATAAGAAAAAAACTAAGCGTTTTTTTCTTTCGTTTCCGGGTCATACTCCCAAAACAATTTTATGACAGCATAAAAAATAATGAGTTTTTACAGAATGGTTGATTAATTTCGTATTTCTTTTCTTTGTGTCCATGATTGTTACAAAAAAGAAAAAAAAAATTAATAGTAAGGTGACTGAATGTAACCCATAGTATCACTCAATTTTTATCATAAAATGATAAAAATCTTTCGCTAAGATAACACAAAGTGTATCATCTCCTATGTCAGTCGGCGTCCCGAGTCCTACTTGGATAATTTTCTCCACCGATGGCCTATACCGAATCTAATTACGTATTTAGACAAGGGGCCAATGCATGAGTCAAGGAAGTTACAAATATCTAATTTCCTTGGTATAAGTATGCAGATTGAAGTTACCTGGTCGGAGCTGTGCACGATTGCTCTCTCGACCGTCTCTCTATACCGTATGTCTGCCTATGCTGCTCAAATTATCATTTTTAGTTTTAGTAAACATCGTAAATCATACATTTACGAAGCCCATCAAAATATTATAGCCCAAAAGCCACCAACGACAAAAGTAAAATAGAAAACAAAGCTCAAATCTACCACTGAAATCTCTCACAAGAGTACGAGAAGTACTGAGGCCATTGTTAAAAAGGAAGGTTAGTCTTTACGGGATTAGACCACCCGAACCACGTCTCCAAGGATATCAGCTAAAATATGTTCCATGAACACAAAAGGATCAGAAGAAATGAAGTATTTCTTTTTGAAAGGACGTAAATGCTGAAGTTTTAAGCTGGTGAACTGATCAGGGGCAAGCTTGCTTAGTGGGTTGGTCAATAATTGTCAGTCGGACTCAAGGAAACTACCAACATAAAAGGGATGACATAAAAAATGGGGCAGAGAAAAGGAACATTCCGGCTTACAGATCCATAAGTCATTCTTACTGGTATACACCGCACAATTACTTATATTTGATTTTTCTTTTGAGTTCATATTACCAAACGATGTCACCCTGTCTCTGTGGGGGGCCACGAAATTTAGCATTCAATTATGTTTTATTTCAGCCTATATCTAAAACAGTAATGACAACGTCATTTAGTAGCTTAAGCCTAAATACACAATTTCCTAACGTGGACGAATTTTGAATAATTGATTATACAAAAGTAAACATTATATCTTCTTAGAATATAATAAAAAATAGTAAGAATGGACCTGATAATGTTGAAGACTATGTAAATATTTCCACAAGGAAATTTTGAGCAAATCATATTTTCAACTTAGGAAGGAATTGTCTATCAATTAACTAGATTATTGGCATTGCATTACGTAGGAATATTTCATCAACAAACCGTTTTGTTTTGTCCCCAATGAAGGGAACATGTTAAAGTCCGTACGTATAGGAATAATCACTTTATACTCTTAAGTATCAGACATCCATTATATGCCTCGTTCTTTCTTAATTCCAGACTGATCGTTCGGTTTTGTGTTCATCTCTTTTTCTCCAGCATAAGGCTTAGATTCTCTTCCGTCTTCCGTTTTCATTGCTACTTATAACAGTCTGTCTTTAGAAACGTTCGTTGGAACGTTCTCTTCCTGGTTAGACCCTTAATCATGTTCTTCCCTACCTTTCCTCTCATGTCTTCGCTAAAAAAACCTGATTAGAGCACTAATAGATAGACCGGACGAGCCAGGGGTAAACTCTGGGACGTCTACTTAATTAACAAATAGATTGGATGCTTCCGTTTTACTACTATTTGAGAAAATCCAAAATACATGAAGAAATATGTACACGAATATTGCTATAACATTTAAATGAATAATCATACATTACCTTAGATCCTAAAAGTTAATATGAAAAGGATATAAAGATTCAATATACAAAAGAAAAAAAATCTGTCAATATATGAAAAGCCATAAACAAAACAATAGAAAGAAATAGACTTGAGTGTTTGCTCTTGTTTGCCCTCTATTGAAAAGAGGCGAAATCCCTGCTAATATCACTCAGTAATGAGCAATTACCCTAAACAATTCAGCAACATATACTGAATATCCTAAAGGTATGTGAAACAAAACATTATTTTATTTGCTTAAGGTTACATGGTTTGCATGCTAACATCGCGTCTTCCTAGTTTCTCACCAAAATCTAATCAATGAATGATGTTCAACGAGATCCCTTCTTTCGTTCTTGTATTAAGTTATTTAGTGAAATTCTAAACAGGTTTTGAACGAAAGCAAATCATAGTAGCCATTTTCTTTGACATTGGGAAAGTATACGATACTACTTAGAGGCTTTCAATATTTAATTCCTTACATCATAATGGTTTTCGAGGACACCTTCCTATTTTTATCAGAAATTATATTGGCGGAAGAAGATGCCAAAGCCCCAGACCCTTGGTCGATCCAAGTGGTAGATTGCAATCTCTGGACATCGCCGCCGTTTCCATGGCAAAAGGAAGTTGGTTAAATAAAAATCTAAAACAAAATATACGAGGAAAATGCGAATTAAAGATGAAGAGAAGGAAATTGAAAAGTGAAATAAGAAAGGTTAGGGAAGAAAACAAAAAGGGACTGAAAGAATAAAGGTACACATTTACGTTGCGTCAATGAAAGTAAATCCATAACATTTTGATATAAAGAAATAAGTGAAGAAGATTTATGGTAAACTGTAAAGCAAAGGAAGGGGAAAAATACAGTTACAAGGGAACTTAGAATATGAAAGGAGTCGATATTGGATCATTAAAATCAAAAGAGAATGCATTAAATGGCAACAAAACAAATGAAGTAATAATGTGTTTAAATATAAAAAGAAAAAAATGAGGAAGAGAGCTAAAAAAGGAATGAGAATGAGAAAAACCGTAAAAAGATAATTGCTCCACTGAAAACATATACATATTGCAATAAGCACATATCGTATAATACGGTCACTAATATACCAGAGAGAGAGAGAGAGAGAGAGAGAGAGAGAGAGAGAGAGAGAGAGAGAGAGAGAGAGAGAGAGAGAGAGAGAAAAATCTCTCACAAGGGTGGCATCGATGTAGGCCAAACAGCATCAGAATTCTATAATTATTAAGACTGTTCACAGTAGAATCAACAGGAGGCGGATAATAATAATGTTTGTGTGTCAAACAAAAGAAAAAAATTTTTGGAATTGGACATCGTGTTGAATTAGTTTTGTATACTGAGAAACCTTCGACTGAGCTCTGCTATAATGAATGTTCTTATCCCCTTATCATTTTAATCTTCCACGCCGACGAATCTTCTATATTATGTATACATAAAGAGGCCGAGATCTCTATATTACTAAAGATAAGACACTTCTTTTGGATATTGTTTTCATTAAAGACTGGAAGAAAACCCTGTTTATACATATTCAGTTAGATAAGATGGCTGCGTATACTTCTTAATATGTTTTTACATTCTTCTTGTGAGTTTTCTGTTTCACTTCAGTCTGCAAGCAACTGTCTAATATTCTTCTTACTTCGTCACCAGATATGAAAAAGTAACGATGGATATAGGACAAAATTTAGAAAATTTTATAAAAAGAAGAAAGAACTCACAAGAAAAAAAAAGTATTCTAAAATAAATGCAGCTTACGTTACCATCACATTCAACTACCAATGTTATTATTATTATTATTATTATTATTATTATTATTATTATTATTATTATTATTATTATTATTATTATTATTATTATTATTATTATCATATAAAAAACATACTGAATAATCTCCTATGAAAGAGGCTGCCCATCAGCGAAAAAGATATTACCAAAACCAAGAACAGACAAAAAAAAAAAAAAAAAAAAAAAAATGCAGTGGAACAGCAAATAACGACTAATTAGTAAGTCAATAAAGTAAAATATTACATGAATCAGTAAACAGCATTTATAAACATTTTGTCTAACAATGAAAGAGATCTAAAATTTCATTGCAGTCTCTCTTAAACCTAGAGCAAGACGTGATATCGAGGCACCTACACAGGCAATGAATATACAGTAGCGTCAAAAGAGCGACATCCTTTGGCTTTTTGTGATTTCTTGCTGAATTATGGCTTCAAAATGTTCTTACGCCAAGATTGGAACAGAATCAATTGCTGCCACAAACAGGCCATGTTTATCTATGAGGTGCAGATATACATACTGTTACCCAAAGCTATAATTAATATCAACTATTTCGTATGTATATCTGCAAGAGTGTTATTCTTTAGCTATAGGGTTGTAGTAGCCTATTGGAAATGCCTCTGTATAGTAATACGTTGGACTGGGGTTCAAGATCCGCTCAAGCAGGATAGTTTCTTGTAGTGTCTGCAACTTCACCAACTTCAGCTAAATATATGGGCTTTTGGGGGAGCCTATTGGTCTACCTACTGAGTCATCAGCAGCCATTACCTGGCCCTCCCTGGTCCTACTGTAGATTGGGCGCTGATAATATGTACACTAGTTATGTCAGTATCTAGGGCATCGTCCTGCTAAACTAGATCATTGTTACTGTCCCTTGCCTCTGCTATTCACGAATGACCTTTAAACCTTAATCAGAATTTTCTTTTTGACTTGAGTCTGAAGGGCAAAGTATTGTTCTGGTTATGAAATTGATAGTAATTGCATAAAAGTAAAACTTCATACTTAAAATATGCCATAAAAAACCAAGCTCAAAAGGCATTAGGTGATTGAGCAAATCGGTGTTCGAATGGCCTTGTAGAATGAATTAAATTTTATCTCCTGGGCATCTCTGCATGCATATATGTATGTTTGTATGCCTGTATGTATGTATGTATATATGTATGCTTTAATTTAATGCCCTAATTATATCTAGTTTTTGCATTCACCTGAAGTTACTCCCCTGAAAAAAAAATTGAAATTTGCTCAGAGAATCTGCCCTAGCTGGAATTCAAACCTGTCCTTTGGTATTCTTGATTTTGATACTTAGATGCAACGACCTTACAAATTGATTATTTCTAAGAAAACTACCTTATATACTACATTATATATCCTCAGCAACTTCTTTTAGTTTTATCATAAAGTTACAGCTACTTCCATATGAATTACTATTTCATGAAAAATGGCAGTTCATAAGAGCTTATCCACATATTTCCACTCCTGTTCTGCCAAGCCTTCTGTCCTGCCTTCCTTCCATAGTCACAATAATTTCATAGATCATCTCTACTTATAAGGCCATTATAGAATCCTTTGATCTTTCCCCTTACATATTGAGATAATTATTCCCATCAACCCTTCCTTAGGATTTTAACCTCATCCAAAAAATCTGTGGATGCTCTGTTCAACTCTCATATACGCTTAACAACTCTGTCTTGCATTTAGTACCTTTCTAATATCATTCTTATAATTGCCTTTTTTTAACCTCAATACTCATTACTGAGAGTCTTTTGGCGTACGTGAAACGCGTCAGCTCATACATCATTCTTGTTTTCCTCTTTCTATTCCACACATTCCATATTCCCTTAAAAATACTTTACTGACATAAAAGAGGTTCAATCCCTCAATATACAGAATCTCTCTAATCTCTTTTTGTTTTCTATTGATCCATTTGTTGATTATACTTTTTTATATGTGTTTTACACTATAGAAACTGTTGAAATTCCTCTATTATCCTTAATTTTCACAACTTTTCCTTTATGATTTACATCTACTGTGTATGGTATTATGTTCTGTGCTGTATGTGCACTTCAAATAATATCTATCTGTATGCCTGTCACATATTTTTTCATTAGACCTTTAATTCAGTTTCGACTGTTCACATATTTGATTCTCCCTTCGTAGTACTTGCTCTTTATAAGTTGTTCTTCACTTTTGTTCTATAAACTCTCATTATTCTTTATTCCGTGTCTGTGAAGTAAAAAAAATCCCTCACGATGACCAAGGAAAAGAATAGTTTATTGCAAATATGTAATATGAAAAAACATTAAATAAAAGTATTTCCAAGAAATATATTTTGCAGTGATTAATCCCAGCAGAGAAAAGAGAAGACACTGACGAGAGAGAGAGAGAGAGAGAGAGAGAGAGAGAGAGAGAGAGAGAGAGAGAGAGAGAGAGAAATTGTATGCCGAAGAAGATAATTGTGAATCACCATTACAAGTGCCATAACAATTACCTTTCGTGGAAATATACATTTCTAGATGTTATATTACCGGAAATGGCCAATTAACTTGATATACAGCTGAAATTTAATCCAATCCAGACTTCTACAGGAATATTTGAGCTCGTATGATAGACGCCAAGTTGCTAAGGTGCTCTCCTTTTATAATAATAATAATAATAATAATAATAATAATAATAATAATAATAATTGTCATCATCATTATCATTATTATTAGAATAATTGAGAATCCCAAAAATATTAATATATATCATTTACATCAACATACATTATGCAAATGTGAATGGATTACTATTAAAATTTGAAAAAAATAAACTTGCAGTAAATGTTTTTATCGGATAGTAATTCTCATAGAAAATTTCCGATTATTGTAAGTAAATTATAGCCATACCTATCCTATAAATAGTGAATTAGTAAAAATTGATCTTCCTAGAAACTTCCATAACACCCCGACCATATAAGTGCACGTGCACACATACAAAATACAAGAAGGGAATAACAGTCATTGCAATCCTTTACTGTAACACTTTTAGTGGTCCTTAGCACTGAATAATGAATAAAACCACCCGAACATACACAAGATGTGCCGTAGGCGCAAGTATCTTAGGCTTATTCGCCGTGGAGCAACAACGAGAGAGAGAGAGAGAGAGAGAGAGAGAGAGAGAGAGAGAGAGAGAGAGAGAGAGAGAAGGATTCCTGGCATTTTCCTATATATGACGAATTGATAAAAAACCTTATTATTTTTCATCTTCTTCACTCACTTAACCTATCTCTGCGGCGATTCACTGCAGCCGACTGACTATCGGAAATATAATTCCCCCATTGGTTAACTAAGTCCAAATATGTCTAACAGAACAAGCACAGATAATTTCCACTTGCGGTGGCCGATGTGGTAACGTCCCTGACTGCTGAGTGCAAGACTGGGCTTCGAGTCCCGCTCAAACTTGTTAGTTTCTTTGGTTACTGCAATCTCACCCTTGTTGTGAGCTAAGGATGGGGGTTTGGGGGAACCTATAGGTCTATCTGCTGAGTTATTAGCAGCCATTCCCTGGCCCTCCTTGGTCCTAGCTTGGGTGGAGAGGGGGCTCGGCGCTGATCATATGTATAAATGGTCAGTCTCTAGATCATTATCCTACTTGCTAGAGCAATGTCACTATCCCTTGCTTATGGTGTTCATGAGCGGCCTTTAAACCTTTAAACCTTTAAAACCTGGGCTTCGAATGCGGAAGCTCTTGATAGTGAGGGATAGAAGTTCTATAGGTAAGATAAAGGAGAGAAAGATATGGCAAGGAAAGGTGCAATGATTGCACAGGCAAAGGAGACCACATCGAGAATAAGGTGAAATAAAGGAAAATGATAGGGAGGTCCTCATGATATATTGTATTAGCACTTATGAAAGGTGACACTTATTTGGCTCAATATCTAGCAAAGGAATGCTAAACCAGGTATATATATATATATATATATATATATATATATATATATATATATATATATATATATGCCTGCTTGTATGTATATATACAGTATATACTGTACATGCATGCATGTCTGTATGTATGTATGTATAGTATACAAACATATGTATATATATGTACAGTATATTATATTTTTGTGTAAATAACGGCAACCGTTTAAATGATTAGTAGACAGTGGTGTAGTTTTTATTTCTTTCAATAGGAGCCTTATTGCATTGGACACCAAAATCGAGAAACTACAGTGCGAGTCAGCGGTAATAATAACAAAGGATGCAATATTAATCATTTTGGCGATAACGTCTTGCGTTATAAAGTAAATTGATAACCAAATACTTAACAAAAATGCAACAGAATCGTTTCTTTTGTGGAAAAAGTTCGTAGAAAACGGGACAAACCTACATTTTTCTATTATATCAAGTCATCCTGATTCTTAAAAGGACTAAATGGTTCTCAGCCACGCCTCTGAGTACAAGTGATTGATGATAATGGAGAAAAGAAGGCGCCGACCTTCTTCCGACAACTGCCTTTTTATGGAACGACAAAAATGAAGGCAATCTATTCCAATAAAAGCATCAATCCCTAACGGGAAAACCAGTTTGCGACTTGAACCGTTGTTGGTTGATGTTATTTTCACTTATAACTAAGGAGAACAGAGATAGAAGCAGACAATGATGTTTTCTGTAGAGAACCGTTTTATTTTGAAGGTGATCTTCAAACAAGAGGGTTCTAAGTCGTTTAGTCCCTTGACACGAAGACAGTTCTTATGTCACTTGTCTTTAGATTCCAAGTCCCAAAACGACATGGCTAACTTGTTTTATGTTGTGCCGTAACACGATGGCTGAAGTCACAGAGGTGTCATTAACCACATACAGAAAAAGGGCTAACAAGGATAGGGAAACACTTGTCCTGTCTGCATATTCCAAATCAATAAGGAATTTACCTATATCAATTTCTTCGCCTCCCACATATGATTGACATTAACCCCACTTGCAAAAAAAAAAAAAAAAAAAAATCAAAATAATATAAGTTGAATTTCTGATGAAAAAATCGACACAGGCTTCGAACATAACAGGCATTAACTTTAACTTGCGTCTGTTGACATAAGTGACAACTGGAAATGATATATTGTTTTACTTAGAACTAAAGTATAAATGATGATCACCAATCCTGATGATTATGGCGCTGGTAAAAGACATTTAATGTGATACTTGAAGTTAAGAAGAGGAGCAGAGTAAACAAAGGTCAACAATTTACAAGGTCCTAAATTTCTTGATTATTTCTTTAATGAGGAATAGAGGGAAACTTTCTTGGTGACAGTGAAATCAGTGTTGTCAGAAAAGGAAATTTGTAACCAGTTTCCTGGTCTAGCCTATATGCCTATATGTGTATATGCCTTCATGTTATATGTATAATGAGTTGAATAAAATAAAAATTACTTCTTTTTGTACCCAACCCATAAGAAAAAAGATTCCGTTGTTCAATAATTTTTGTTTGTTTAAACTGGGCATTAATGAAGTTGATGATATAATTTTTGAAAAGTTTAAAATTGACGATGACGATTTTATGAGTGTTCAAGAGACGTGAGGTAATAAAGTGATCTTAAAGTTCTGGAATTAGTGTATGCTTGAAACTTTTCTAAATAGATATAATGAAAACCTAATTTTTTTTACATAATGGTCTGTAAGTAAAAGTAGTTATTTTTAGCAGTGTCTTTACATTTGTCTAAATAGGGTACGCTCAATTTGATTTGCAAAACAGGGCGTTGAGTGATGCATTAAGCTCATACGGGAAAGTTACTGGGATACGTGATAATTCTCTTGCACTCAGTAGACGTCTAAAATGGAATTTAGGAAAGACATTTCATCGGCGCTTTTCATAGGAAGACATGATACAGCTTTCATATAACACGGACTGAAAAGGAAATGTCTCAAATGTGGCAGCTAGAATCATTTTGCTTAAAATTACTCCTTGCACAAAATCGTGAATATTGTGGGGCATGAAAAGGATTTTCCAAGTCTGCCGAAATCAAAAGGTAAGGAAACAAGGAAAAGTCCAGGACATAGAGATGGAAAGGCAAGAAACGCTAAGTGAAGATACACCAAACTGTAATCATGTTCAGGATAATCAAGAGTAAAGCAATGGAAAATGACAACAACGATCAGCGCGCACTAACATAAAGAAATACGATATTTTTCACTGAGGAGGTAACTAAGGACCAAGTTTGGATGTCTAAAATGGAAACTTTATCGCAAGAAACTACACCTTCTAATGGCACTGTTAATGCCTTGGCTGAAGCCCAAAAAAAGGACCTAGAGTACCATCCATGTAGGACATCCTGCACATCCCTTTGTTGGGATGACGTCCCCCTAGACCGTGGATACCTGCTCCCATGTGCCGACAGGTGTTTGATTTCCTTCATGGCCTTTCACATCTCTCGTGATGATCTTATGCACAGCTACTGAAGACGAAGTTCATTTGGCATGGCATTACCAATGATACTAAGGATTGTGTCCGTACCTGTACTTTATGCCAAACTTCAAAAGTACATCAATACACGATTCAGGAGTAGGCACCTTTCCCCAACCTCACCGTTGGTTTACCCACATCTATATCGACGTAGTTGTGCTCCTACCCACATCACAAGGACACCATTACCTGTTTACCGTCATCGACACACGGCCTTTCCTTATGATCTGTCGTACACAGAATGCTTTCTGCATCAGTATCTGTGGCAAAGGAAACTGGATCTCCATTGACCGCCTAAAACCTGCAAGTCTCCTGCCAGATGACCTTGCCTACAGTACGCCCCTCCAAAGTAGGGCACCCTATTTCACATGTGTGTTATTTATATGGGGGAGCCATGCACCGCGTATGTATCATAAGCTTTGACACTGTAACGGTTTTGATTTCTTATTTTATGACTCGCTCTCCCCTGCACTGTTATAAACCATCTTATGTTATCATGCTATTTCATGCTTTTTTTACGTTTAAAGTTTGTTTCGACGTTCTTGCTCGCATATTACTGTATATAAACTCGATGATTGTTTAATAAAGTTTAGTTGCATTCACTTCACCTTTCAGTTATCACCTAACTGGTGCCTCCGCACAAAACTAATAAAAAAGTTTATAAAGGAAAAGAGAAAGCGCCGAAAAATCCAAATCTGTAACATCTCAAATTTGGAATATTTCAAGATAGGGTCGTTTGTAATAAATATTAGTTCTTTCAGTCATGTACAACTTTATATTGAATTATTTAATTGAAACTATAAGTTATTTTGATAGGAAGGAATATCTAATATCTCAGAGACAATATTAAGGCTAATAGATAGTCTATATTTCGAGATCCCAAACTTATGCAGGAATATCTTAAGCAAGATGCATCAGTTTAGACACATTTCAGTCTGCATTTCACAATTCTCAAATGAAATGATGATTTGGTATTAGATTGGCATGGCCTCAATATTAAGGCCTTTTATTCACCATGCAATTAATGTGACGAGAATTGGCCATCAATAATCTTGAATCACGGGAAAAAAGGGAAATTTAGGAAATAGAAATTACTCGTCGCCAATAAGTCAAAAATTTTCAGCAATAAGAGCTGCAGAGATTTAATTGTCTCACTGCTTGACCTTATTTCACGCTTAATATAATTTTTTTATTTATAGCAAACACATTTATCTTTATATTTTTCTGCAATTAGTGATGATACATTCCCAGGATGTAGATTACTCGAAATAATATTTATTGGTTAGTTATATATGTCAAATACGTCAACAAATCTTTACCAGTGATATAGAGCGATTAGAAAACTGCAAGATAATAATCCTTGCAACATTTATACTTTTTTATTTGATTGAAGGGTAACCACCACTGTGAAAAAATAATCATCAGCCGCTTCACATATCTCTATAAAACTGCAAAACATCAGACAATTAAAAAACTCACCTATGTTGGTCATCTCACGCTCTAAATTTAAAAGATGTTTTCCTCGCTAAAATTACTTCTACTCCATCTCACCAGCATTAATGTTGTATAGATTTTGGAATATTAAAGGTCTACCAGCGGTAAACGGATAAGGGTGTTTGCGCTTTGCGTTCTCGCGTTCACTTGCTTTAGAAGAAAGTGCGAAATATTAGATACGCAAACACACCCATATATATATATATATATATATATATATATATATATATATATATATATATATATATATATATATATATATATATATATATATATATATATATATATATATATATATATATATATATATATATATATATATGTATATATATATATATATATATATATATATATATGAATACACAAGTGTTAAATTCTTTACTATTAAGATTTTCCCCTTAACAGGAAGAACTTAACCTAACTCATATGCTAATTTATCGTGTCGCTTCTGAATCGAGGATGAAACCCCTGCGCAGTAATATTAGTCACTTCATACATCAACACAAGAGATCTCACCAATAGAGCTTCGAAATCCATAACCGCCACTTACACTCAAATTGTGCCTTTGATCTCTAAATACTCGGATCCTGTATTTCACCTTAAATAACCATTTTCCGACTTTTTGTGTACCTCCATACTTCTTGTCCTATCAATTCTTCTTTTGATACAAATAGCAGTTCATCACCACTTGCACCATTTTTGTCATTTGTATTCAGCTTCCATGAAAGATAATTTTTTCACCAATCTATTCATGAATATCCACTTTGTCTTCTAAAATGACCTACTAAAGTCTCTTAACAATCTTTTGCATACGTCCTGCTACGTGTCTTTCTTCTCCTGTGATTCACCATCTGTCTTAATGTGTTATATTTACACCAAGAAAATTTTAGAAGTTAATCAATTCTATTCTTCCACCATCTACGCTAACATTTATCCTACACTTTCTTTATTTAGAAGTTTTTGCTCTCATTACCTCATTCTTGGTCTCATTTGCTTTTAACTTTATCTTTTTGCAAAGAGTTTCAAACTCACCTATGGGCTTCACTGTACCAAATTAGTAAACACCAATTCTTCCACATCTATTTTCACTGTTGTTTCTTTGTCTCTCGAATCATTCAATCCATAAAATTTTTAATAAGCATCGAGACATATTTCTACTGTTACATAAAAAAAAATAATTGCGCTGAAGAGTCTATTAAATCTATTATAAAATTTTCTAGCTTTATGTATGCCTTATACAGATTTTTCTAGCTATTTTTAAATATCTAAATTATTGTTTATAACAAAGTGTACACATTCTTCCTTTCCTAAACCCTGAATTCTCTTCTCATATAGGTCCCTCGGTCACTTGCCTATATCGTTGCAATCAAAATTCTACCAAACATTTATCACCTTCGCCTTTATGTAGTGAAACAACTATTCATCTCATTTATTCCTTGGGAAATTTACCTCAGCCAAATATACCTTTCAAACAATCACTGCCATACTTCCTTATCCCACTTGTAACTTCATTATCTCGCATTTCTTACATCTTGAAAAGTCACTTACAAAGCATTGCATTTACCCTAATATAAAATGTCTCTTTAATCTTCCTGAGTTTTTATTTCCTTTATCTCCTTAGTTCTATTTAATTATCATCTTTTTCTCTCTGACTTTATCCTTTACTATTCTGACAATCCTATTTTTTTCTTGCTTCTGCTTTTCTCTTTAATTGTGCAACTGCACACTTGGTCCTTTTACCTCTTGACCCCAAAACATTCCCGTGTCTTCATAAGAGAATTTAAAAAAAACTCCTCATCAGGGCCTTCCTACTCCGTTTATTTAGCCTTAGCCCATAATTCAATTTTTCTTCATATATATATATATATATATATATATATATATATATATATATATATATATATATATATATATATATATATATACAGTATATCTCCCCTATATGATAGAGAGCAAGTGTCTGACTACATACATACATACATACATATATACATACATTCATAAGGATAGAGATTAGAGAACGTAGAATTTAAAAACCATACACACACACACACACACATATATATATATATGTATATATATATATATATATATATGTGTGAGAGAGAGAGAGAGAGAGAGAGAGAGAGAGAGAGAGAGAGAGAGAGAGAGAGATTAAAAAATGCAGCATTTTCAAATAGTAGGTCAAAGAGATGCAACAGGGGACAGGAGAGCCATTTAATGAAAATAACCGAGGGTGAACTGGGGAAAAGAGGGGAACTATGGCCATGTGAGGGGAACAATGAGCAAAAGGTATTGGCAAAAATGGGGAATGAACAAAAATAGACGTCGAAAATGAAAGCGAAAATTCAGCGTTGAAATTAAGGCAGTTTGCTGCCGAGAGAGAGAGAGAGAGAGAGAGAGAGAGAGAGAGAGAGAGAGAGAGAGAGAACAGTTGAAAGGTGCCGATAAGGAGGACTCAAGACAGCGAAATCTCGTCGTTAGTAGCCACCGGAAACTGAGAACAGAGGATGGGAGACAAGAATAATCTAAACAAAAGAGAGAACATTTGGGTAATGGGAAAGGTGGCCTTCGCAACAAGTGAATAATTTTCAGAACAAGGTGTGAAACCAAAGAGAGAGAGAGAGAGAGAGAGAGAGAGAGAGAGAGAGATATGTAATGAAATGCATATATGTGTACGCATCTTTTCTAAAAATACTTTATACGCAATAAACAGCTGAATGGAAAAGAAAAAAAAACGTAGAAAAACTTTACCCAGGACGAACTGGTCATAAGCTAACATATAACATACGTTCACTTTATACGCGAATACGTTTATGATTACACATGATTTAATATACACTAATTATTGCGATTCAACTTCAGCGATCAATAGGCACATATTTGAGTTATCCTCGTTTGCTATTATAAGAAATACTCATAAAATTGACATCATATCTCTAGTGCAGCGAAGTGCGGTACGAGTATTAATGTGACAAGAAAAAGGTATGTGTTTTTTACAATAGAACGGTTAAAAGGTGAGGAAGGGGGGGGGGGCAGAACAAGGTCAAATAGTACAAATATGGCAGTTTGAGGATTGTATTCTTAAGATTGAGTGTGGGTGGATTGGGTGTATATGGTTAAGTGAAGGAAAAAAATGTTAAAGTCTGATTATGTGCCTGATTGATATTAGAGAGCATGGAAGAGTTGCTGAGCCATGAGATTCGATGAAAACTTGGGTGACACAGAAAAAGAATTATTTGTGAATGGAATTCTCAGAGTGAAAATGGAATCTTGTGGAAATATTTGAGTGTTGGAACTTCTGTAAATTGATTTAAAAATAAAACCCTGATAAGAGTATTTGGGAAAAAGAAATAAGTGATGAAATGATCTTGTTAGATTGTGTTTTAGTACAGACTACTCTGAGTACTTAGAAGTGCAGTATATTCAAACAGTATTTGGTGAAATAAAAGTTGAGCTAGATTTAAGTCAGAACAGGGAGTGTAAAAAAATGGTTGTGACTTTAATCAAATAAGTTAAATAAGAAAGAAATGCATGATCATATAAGGAGAATATGTATGATCTGTGGGTTAAGGTTAAGAAACTGTTTAAAATTTTTATTGCAAGAATATGGACGGGAAGATACTTAGGATTTTCAAGTACTGATCCGCAATTACGTAAATTTAATATAGGTAAAATGATGAATGCGTTTAATGGCAAATAGAATAGGATTTAATAAAATCTTTTAAAAAAAGTATTCACGAGTCGATATATTTTCATTTAAAAACATATTTAGATACATAGTAAAAATTACAATTGTAAATACAGTATATGTAAAATAAAATAAAACATTCATGTATATATATACGATGATGAAGGCCTATTTATGATTTAAATTGCAAGGTTGTAAATGTGTCTTTCATAATAAAAGAAAAAAATGAGTAGTCGGGGCGTTTAAAAAAATTCATTGATGAGGTAATGGGGACAGCAGGGACTGATTTTTGGTACAATAGGTTAGGAAGAGTGAAGATAGAATTTTAAATGGAGGAAGATGGTGTTAATATTTCAATGAAGAAAAATATAAGACGTTTTAGGGTGAAGTTACATAATAGAAAAGGTGAGCATTTGCAAACATACAAGATGGATTACTTACTTACTTACTTACTTTGATGGTTGCTTTTCCGGTCCAATACAGCAGGGGAACCCCACTCTCTACAGGACCTCAACTGTCGTTTTACCTTGTTCGTTCAGAGTATTTAACGTTTCATATCGCGTATTGTTCATTTACTGTTAAATCGTCACTGTTGTATGACTGTTGAAATAAGAAAGTCTTCAGTTTCCTATTGAAAGCCTTAATGTCTTCAATCATTCGAATGTTTCGTAGGAGCTTATTATAAAGTCTCGGGGCTGCATATTTAAAGGCTGTGGAGCCTAAAGTAGACATAAATCTAGGTTCCAACAGTTTGAAGCCATCTGTATCTATTCTCGTGTCGACACGATTTGTTGGCTGCGCAATATGTAGCAATTCTCTTAAGTATTTTGGACGCCCGGTTCTGATAACTTGGTGGGTTATTGTACATATTTTAAATTCAATTCTCGCTTTAATCGGCAGCCAGTGTAAATCAATTAGTATAGGGGTGATCCTTTCTGTAGGTGGGACACCTTTTATCAGTCTTGCTCCTCTGTTTATTATGTTTTGTAATTTCTTAAGTTGCACTTTTGGTAAATTATAATAGATAAGAGTTGCAGTAGTCAATCCTGGTAATAACACAGTTTATCACAAGTTTCTTTACAGAATTTTCATCCACGTACTTTTTTTATAAAAGCAATATTTCTTAGATGATAACCAGCAGGCGGTTTTTATTACATTATTTATTTGGGCATTTAGAGACAGGTTACAGTCAAGAAATACACCTAGATCTCGAACTTTATTAGATTAAGTAGTCAAGAATAAAGTGAGAGAGAAAATAATGGAAATTTAATAACAAAAGGGACCTTTGAGGAGAAAAAAATTTGTTCTATAGAAATGAAACTTCAGAGAGACAGGGCTGAGTGATTAATACTTAAATGAGTTTCTATAAGGGTGGGAATATTTGAGGAATTGACCATTGAGAGAGAAAGAAAGGGGATTAACAAGTTGGAGAGAGGAATAACACTCCGGGGTCAATACACATGGTAGATGTTAGGTACTAACTGAGAGGCGAGGTGAATGTAAGTGACTTTATTCAACAAGATAACGAGGTTATATATAAACAGTTTGAGAAACAATGTCACATAAATTCAAACAATGTGAAACATGCGATGACAAGCTTAAAAAGGTTTTTTTTTTTTTTTTATTATAAGTGCGGGAGAGAACAAGAGATGGAAAAATAGCATTACGGTGTAGGTAATACGTACGGTACAATACAAAATATTTTTCTTGTTTCTACTTTACAAGTATTGAAAAAAATTCATGGAATAACTAGAAAAGTTTCTAGAGCTAACCCTAATTGCCTTCGCTAAAGTCGTCATTTGTTTGTGAGAATCTTTACACGAAAACAATTGCATCAATTTCGACCAAACTTGGTAGTCATGTTGGATATGTTCCAAGGATGAATCTGTAACATTTTTGATAAAGTACACCAGAGTACAAGTACGCAGCAGTACTTTGAAAATAATTGCGATGTTAGGTAAATGACAAATTATTTTTAGTTTATTTTTTGTTTGTGAACAACATTTCGAAAAACTACTGAACTTCTTTCAACGAAACTCGATGGACATGTGGAGTATGACGCAAGGACAACTCCATTAGATTTTGAAGAAAATACATTGAAGTACAAGTACGAAGTGGAGTTAAGAACAAAATTAGACGGTTTGGCGTGGCAAAGACATACTCTCTAGTATGTATTTCCTTAGTTAGGGATGGTCGTAGTAATGCGGCTGCTTCCTGTCTGAGGAAGATGACTGACTATGTTCCGCATACACTTTTGATAACTGGAGAAAAAAACAGCTGTTCTAATATGAATGAGTTTTAGTTTGTTATTCTTAAACTCTGGTTGTAAAATTATTACGAATTTCTGTGATTTTACTGAAAATTATGGTATACCCGCTATAAAGAGTTCCTCATACGTGAATTTCCATAATTTGGGGAGGGGTGAAAAAGATCGCGCAATATGTATTTCACCCTCTTTGTATTAACCTTATTTCACCTTCTGTAATAACACTATTCCACCCTTTTCGTGCTAATACCATTTCACCCTTTTTGCACTAATAACTCCATTACCATCACGTGGCTATTTTTAAACAATAATAAGTCATTATGGATTTTTTAAATATTAGTAAAGATAATATAATGAGGCTGTCAAGTAGCGCAGAGTAACTTGAATGGTTACATAGTGTTTTCATGACAAGAAATTAGTCTGTGTTATAAATGTTCAAAGCAGTTTGTTACAGTAGTTCAAGTAAAAAAGGAAACCACTTAATACTTTGAAGTTTAAAAAATGAAATAGTCGTGGTAAAAGGAAAATTTCAAGATTCTTAATCCATTATAAACGTTAATGATATGCTAATTAATATTTCATAATTCATAACTACCACGCAATCTGCATTAGTATTGTTGTAAAACCTTATTTTCGATTTTTTAATTCTGGAAGTACTAGTGTATGCGACCCGTGAGAAATGACGGCTAAATATTTAGATAGATACGCACACACGCATAAATAGACAGATTCTCTCCTTCCCAACCCCTCCTCTTTCCTAATCACAACACGCTAGTTTGGCGAGTTTGTGGGATATATATATATATATATATATATATATATATATATATATATATGTATATATATGTATATATATAATATATCTATATATTATATATTATATATATATATCTATATATATATATATATATATATATATATATATATATATACACAGTATATCCATATAAAGAACATTAGCTTAGACTTTAATTCATATCTAGTGGTCATGACACTCAACTACAGTGGTGAAGTTCTAGAACAGAGTTCAAATGGTACAAATCCATTTAAATTCTAAATTAGGATTTGTTTTATACCCCGAGTACTTTGACTTTAGCAGTAGTAAATTTTAAAAATTTATTATTTTGTCTAGTAAACTGGTGTATCTTCTAACCTATAGATGTCATAAAAAGTTCATTTTTATCGCAGCTTTATAACCAAAGATGATAATTTATATCATTATTGTGTTTATTATTATTATCATTATTATTATTATTATTATTATTATTATTATTATTATTATTTAAGTTACAACCCTAGTTGGAAAAGCAGTGTGCTATAAGCCAAAGGGCTCCAACAGGGAATAAAATAAATAAATAAACTATATGAGAAGTAATGAACAATTAAAATAAAATATTCTAAGAACAGTAACGACATTAAAACAAATATTTCACTTACAAATTATAATAGGAAACTTATGTCAGCCTCTTCAACATAAAGACATTTACTGCAAGTTTGAACACTATAGGTTCTACCGATTCTACCCAGTATCATCAATTAAGAATACAGTGATAACGAAAAGGATAAGGATAGAGTGATATTAGTCTATATTTTCTAAAAAGTAAAAATGAAGAATAAAAAGGAGAAAATTTTTAATTTTGACAAAAATTGAAAAGTTTTTCCATCTGAAAAGTAGGAAAAAACAATCTCCCGACCTGATTCCCTCAGAGCTTAACCTTTGGCTAAAGTTTCTCTCTCTAATTAATTAAAGGAAACATTAATAACTTTCCTTTGAGCATAAAGTATAGAAGATAAGAAAAAACCACGACGTTTTTCTTTCATTTCTGAGTCGTTCTCCCAAAACAGTTTTATGACAGCATAAAAAATAATGAGTTTTTACAGAATGGTTGACTAATTTCGTATTTCTTTTCTTTGTTTTCATAATTGTTACAAAATAAAAATTCAATAGTAAGGTGACTGAATGTAACTTCTAGTATCACTCTATTTTTATCATAAAATGATAAATATCTTTAGCTAAGATAACACAAAGTGTATCATATACTATGTCAGTCTGCATCCCGAGTCCTACATGGATACTTTTCTCCACCGATGGCCTGTACCAAATCTAATTACGTAATTAGATTTGGGGCCAATGCATGAGTCAAGGAAGTTACAGATATCTAATTTCCTTGGTATAAGTATGCAGATTGAAGGTATCTGGGTCGGAGCTGTGCACGATTGTTCTCACGACCGTCTCCTTATACAGTATGTGTGTCTATGCTGCTGAAATTAAATTTTTTTTGTTTATAGTAAAAATCGTAAATCATATATATACGAAGCTCGTCAAAATATTATAGCCCAAAAGCCACCAACGATAAAAGTAAAATAGAAAACAAAGCTCAAAACTATCAATGAAATCTCGCACAAGAGTACGAGAAGTACTGAGGCCATTGCTAAAAAGAAAGGCTGGTCCATAAGGGATTAGACCACCCGAACCACAAGTCTCTAAGGATAACAGCTAAAAAATGTTCCACGAACCCAAAAGGATCAGAAGACATGACGTATTTCTTTTCGAAAGGACGAAAATGCTGAAGTTTTAAGCTGGTGAACTGATCAGGGGCAAGCTTGCCTAGTGGCTTGGTCAAAAATTGTCAGTCGGACTCAAGGAAACTACCAACCCAAAAGGGATGACAAAAAATGGGACAGAGAAAAGGAACTTTTTTCAGAGTTCATATTATCAAACGATGTCACCCAGTCTCTATGGGGCCACGAAATTTATTATTTGATTTAGTTTTATTTCAGCCTATATCTAAAACGGTAATGACAACGTCATTTAGCAGATTAAGCCTAAATACATAATTTCCTAACGTGGATGAATCTTGATTAATTTATTATACGAAAGTCAACATTAAGTCTTCTTAAAGTGCAATAAGAAAGAATAGTAAGGATATATTTGATAACGTTGAAGACTATGTAGACATTTCTACAAGGAAATTTTGAGGAAATCATATTTTCAACTTAGAAAGAAAATGTCCACCAATTAACTATATTAGACGTATTGCATTACGTAGGAATATTTCATCTACAAACCGTTTTGTTTTGTCCTCGATGAAAGGAACATGTTGAAGATCGTATGTCTAGTGAATATTCACTTTATACTCTTTAGTATCAAACATCCGTTACATGTCTCGTTCTTTCTTAACTCCAGACTGATCTTTCGGTTTGGATATTATCTCTTTCTCTCCAGCATGAGGTTTAAATTCTCTTTCTTCTTCCGTTTTCATGCTACTTATAACAGTCTGTCTTTAGAAACGTTCGTTGGAACGTTCTCTTCCTGGTTAGACCCTTAATCATGTTCTTCCCTACCTTTCCTCTCATGTCTTCGCTAAAAAACCTGATTAGAGCTCTAATAGATAGACCGAACAAGCCAGGGGTAAACTCTGGGACGTCTATTTAATTAACAAATAGATTGGATGCTTCCGTTTTACTACTATTATGAGAAAATACAAAATACAGGAAGAAATATGTACACGAATATTGCTATAACATTTTATTGGTGGACGAAGATGCCAAAGCCCCAGACCATTGGTCGATCCAAGTGGTAGACTGCAATCTCTGGACATCGCCGCCGTTTCCATGGCAAAAGGAAGTTGGTTAAATAAAGATCGTAAAAACAGAATAATGCAAAGAAAAGGGGAATTAAAGATGAAGAGAAGGAAATTGAAAAGTGAAAGAAGAAAAGATAGGGAAGAGGACAAGAAGGAACTGAATGAATAAAGGTACACCTCTACGTTGCGACAATGAAAGTAAATCCATAATATTTCGATATAAAGATATAATGGAAGAAAATTAATGGTAAACAGTAAAGCAAAGGAAGTGAAAAAATACAGTTACAAGGGAACTTAGAATATAAAAGAAGTCAATAGATGATCATTAAAATCAAAAGAGAATACATTAAATGGCAATAAAATAAATGAAATAATGACGAATTTAAAGATAAGAAAAAGCGAGGAAGAGAACCAAAAGATGATTGCGAAAGAGAAAAACCGAAAAAAGGAATTGCTCCACAGAAAACACATGCATTTTGCAATAAGCACGTGTATAATACGGTCACTATTACATGAGAGAGAGAGAGAGAGAGAGAGAGAGAGAGAGAGAGAGAGAGAGAGAGAGAGAGTCTAGAATAGACAAAATCTCTCGCAAGGGTTGCATCGATATAGGCCAAACAGCATCAGAGTTCTATAATTATCAAGACAGTTCACAGTATAATCAACAGGAGGCGGATAATATGTTTGTGTGTTGACTAAAAGAAAAATTTCTTGGAATTGGACATTGTGTTGACTTAGTTTTATATACTGAGAAACCTTCGACTGAGCTCTGCTATAATGAATGTTCTTATCCCCTTATCATTTTAATCTTCCAGGCCGACGAATCTTCTATATTATGTATGCATAAAGAGGTCGAGATCTCTATACTATTGAAGATATGTCACACTTTTTTTGGATATTATTTTCATTAAAGACTTGAAGAAAACCCTGTTTATACATATTGAGTTAGATAAGATTACTGCATTTAATTTACATTCTACTTGTTAGAATTTTCTCTTCTTCATTTCAGTCTGCAAGCAACTGTCTAAAGATTCTTGATACTTCTTCATCTTGCTTCCTTCACTAGATAGGAAAAAGTAACGATGAATATTAAACATTTTTTAGAAAACTGTACTAAAAACGAAAAAAAAAAACACGCATAAGAAAAGAAAGTATTTTAAAGTAAATGCAGCTAACGTTATCATTACATTCAACTACCAATGTTATTATTATTATTATTATTATTATTATTATTATTATTATTATTATTATTATTATGTAAGGGAAATATACAAAACAAGCAGAACAGTCTTCCATAAAACGGACTGCCTATCAGTGAAAAAGATATTATCTGAACCAAGAAAAGAAAAAAAAGCATCGGAACAGAAAATAACGACTAATTAGTAAGTCAATAAAGTAAAATACTACATGAATTATTAAACATCATTGTATAAACATTTTGTCTAAAATTGATAGAGCTCTAAAATTTCATTGCAGTCTCTCTTAAACCTAGAGCAAGACGTGATATCGAGGCACCTACACAGGCAATGAATATACAGTAGTGCGAAAAGAGCGATATCCTTTGGATTTTTATGATTTCTTGCTGAATTATGACTTCAAAAAGTTCTTACGCCACGACTGGAATTGAATCAATTGCTGCTGTAAACAGGGCAGGGTTCTCTATGAGGTGCAGATATACATACTGTTACCCAAAACTGCAATTAATATTAACTATTTCATATGTATATCTGCAAGAGTGCTATGCTTTAGCAATAAGGTTGTGGTAGCCTATTGGAAAGGTTTTTGTATGTTGGTCTGTTGATCTTGCCTATAGCTCTACCTGCTGAGTCATCAGCAGCTATTATCTGGCCCTCCCTGGTCCTACTGTAGATTAGGCGCTAATATGTACGCTTGGTATGTCAGTATCTAGGGCATCGTCATGCTAGTTCATTGTTACAGACCTTTAAACCTTTAACTTACTAGGAATTTTATGTTCAATTGTAGTCTGAAGGCCAAAGAATTGATAATACCTGCATAAAAGTAAAACTTCATACCTAAAATATGCTATAAAACACCAAGCTTAAAATGCATGAAGTGATCGAGCAAATCGGTGTTCGAATGTACTTCCGGAATGAAATAAATTTCATCTCCTGGTCATGTATGTATGTATGTATGTATGTATGTATGTATGTATGCTCAAATTTAATATTTCATTTGTATCTAACTATTGTATTCACCTGAAGTTACACGACCCCCAAAAAGAAAATGAAATTTGCTTAGCAAATGTACCCTAGCTAGAATTCAAACTTATGTCCTTTGATATTCTTGATTTTGATACATAGATGAAACGACCTTACAAATTGATCATTTCTAAGAAAACTTCCTTATATATTACAGTATGTATCCTCAGCAACTTCTTTTGGTTTTATCATAAAGATACAGCTACTTCCATATGAATTACTATTTCATGAAAAATGACAGTTCATAAGAGCTGATCTACACAAATTTCCGCTCCTGTTCTGCCAAGCGTTCTGTCCTGCCTTCCTTCCATAGTCACAATAATTCCATAGATCATCCCTTCTTAGATGGCCATAATAGAATCCTTTGATCTTTCCCCTTACATACTGAGATAATTATTCCTATCAACTCTCCCTAAGGATATTACCCTCATCCAAACACACAGTGGATGTCCTGTTCAGCTGCTCATATACGCTTAACAACTCTGTCTTGCATTTAGTACCTTTCTAATATCTTTCTAATAATTGGCTTTTTCTTAATATTGATACTCTTTTCTGAGAGTCTCTGGACGTACGTGAAATGCGTCATCTCAAACATCATTCTTGTTTTCCTCTTTCTATTCCACACATTCCATATTCCCTTAAAAATACTTTACTGACATAGGACAGATTCAATCCCTTAATATATAGAATCTTTCTAATCTCATTTTGTTCTCTTTTGATCCATTTGTTGATTGTCATTTTTCTTTTTGTGTTTTACACGATAGAAACTTGAAATTCCTCAATTGATACTTTATTTTCACGTCATTCAATTTATGATATACTTCTACTGTGTGTGGTATTATGTCCTGTACTGGATTTGCACTTCAAATAGTGTCTCTCTGTATGTCTGTCACTTATTTTTTCATTTAACCTTTAATTCAGTTTCGACCTTCACATATTTGATTCTCCCTTCGTAGAACTTCTTTATAAGTTATTCTTCGCTTTTTTTCTATAAACTCTCAGTACTCTTTATTCCATGTCTGTGAAGCGAAAAAAAAAACCTTCACGATGACCAAGGAAAAGAAAAAATGTTTTATTGCAATAGTTTATTGCAAATATGTGATATTAAACATTGAATAAAAGTATTTCCAAGAAATTTATCTTGCAATGATTTTTCCCATTACAGAAAAGAGAAGACACTGACTAGAGAGAGAGAGAGAGAGAGAGAGAGAGAGAGAGAGAGAGAGAGAGAGAGAATAATTGTATGCCGAAGAACATAATTGTGAATCACCATTACAAGTGCTATAACAATTACCTTTCGTGGAAATAGACATTTTTAGAAGTTATATTACCGGAAATGGCTCATTAACTTGATATTCAGTTGAAATTTAATACAATCCAGACTTCTACAGGCATATCTGAGCTCGTATGATAGACGCCAAGTTGCAAAGATGCTCCCTTTGTGGTAATAATAATAATAATAATAATAATAATAATAATAATAATAATAATAATAATAATTGTCATGATCATCTTCATTACTAGAACTCCTTCGAAAAAATTCAGAATTAAGTATCATGTACATCAACATACATCATGTAAATGTAAATGGATTGCTATAAAAATTTGAGAAATAAAATTGCAGTAATTTTTGTTTTTTTCAATTTGATAGCAATTTTCATAAAATAGCCCGATTATTGCAAGTAAATTATAGCTACACATATCTTATAAATGGTGAATTAACAATAAATGTTCTTCCTAGAAACTTCCATAACACCACGACCATATAACTGCAAAATACAAGAAGGGAACAACAGTCATTGCAATCCTTTATTGTAACACTTTTAGTGATCCTTAACACTGAATAATGAATAAAACCGAATACACACGACAAGATTATACCCTAGGCACTGATATTTTAGGCTTATTGGCCGTGCAGCAACAATGAGAGAGAGAGAGAGAGAGAGAGAGAGAGAGAGAGAGAGAGAGAGAGAGAGAGAGAGAAGGGTTCCTGACATTTTCCTATATATGACGAGTTGATGAAAAGCCTTATAATTTTTCATCTTCTCCACTCCCTTAACCTATCTCTGCTGCAAATCACTGCAATTAGACTGATTGCCAGAAATATAATTCCCCATAAGTCAAAATATGTTTAAGAGAAAGAGTACACACACTTTCATCCGAACCAGGGCTTCCAATGCGGGATCTGTTGATAGTGATGGATAGAAGTTCTACAGATAAGATAAAGGAGAGACAGATATGGCATGGAAAGAGGCAATGATTGCAGAGGCAAAGTAGACCACTTGGAGAATAAGGTAAAATAAAGGAAATAGATAACGAAGGTCCACAATACATATTTTATTAGCACTTAAGAAAGGTAAGACTCATTTGGCTCAATATCCAACAAAGGAATGCAAAACCAGCCATAATTTCTACATTATCAATTATGTATCTCCCTTTGTATGTATGTATGTATGTATGTATCTCTCTCTCTCTCTCTCTCTCTCTCTCTCTCTCTCTCTCTCTCTCTCTCTCTGTATATATATATATATGTGTGTGTATATGCCTGCTTGTATGTATATATATAGTATATACTGTATATGCATGAATGTATGTATGTATAGTATAGTATAGTATACAAAAATGTGCATATATTTGTGCAGTATATTCAATTTTCAATGTAAACAACGGCAACTGTTTAAAGGATTAGTAGACAGTGGTGTAGTTTTTATTTTTTTCAATAGGTGTCATATCCCCCTTGGACACCAAAATCAAGAAACTACAATGCAATACCCCTTGCAACATTTATACTTTATTGTTTGATTAAAGGTAAACCCACACTGTGAAAAAATAATCTTCAGCCGCTTCACATTTCTATATAAAACTGCAATAGTAATCATTCTGGTGATAACCTCTCGCGTAAGAGTAAATAGATAACCAGTTGCTTAAAAAAAAATGCAACAGCATCGTTTCTTTTGTGGAAAAAGTTCGAAGCTAACGAGGCACATCTATATTTTTCTATTATATCAAGTCATCCTGATTCTTAAAAGGCCTAAATGGTTCTCAGCCACGCCTCTGAGTACAAGTGATTGATGATAATGGAGAAAAGAAGGCGCCGACCTTCTTCCGACAACTGCCTTTTTATGGAACGACAAAAATGAAGGCAATCTATTCCAATAAAAGCTTCAATCCTTAACGGGAAAACCAGTTAGTGACTTGATTCGTTGTTGGTTGATGTTATTTTCATTCATAACTAAGGAGAACAGAGATAAAGGCAGACAATGATGTTTGCTGTAGTGAGCCGTTTTATTTTGAAGGTGAACTTCATACAAGAGGGTTCTAAGTTGTTTAGTCCCTTGATACGATGACCGTTCTTATGTCACTTGTCTTTAGGCCCCATGTCCGAAAACGACATGTCTAACTTGTTGTATGTTGTACCGTAACACGATGGCTGAAGTCACATAGGTCACTAACGACATAGAGCAAAAGGGCTAACATGGATAGAGAAGCACTTGACCAGTCAGCATATTCCAAATCAACATGGTCGTTGCATATATTTAATTTCCTCGCTTCCCAGACATGATTGACATTCACCTTACCTGCGAAAAAAAATAAGAAAAATAAGAAAATTATAGTTTAATTCCTGATAAAACAATCTACGGCCATGATTCGAACATAACAGGCATTAACTTTAACATACATATGTTGTTGACATAAGTGACTACTGGAAATGAAACATTGTTTTACTTAGCTCTAAAGGCTAAATGATGATCACCAATCCTGATGTTTATGGCACTGGTAAAAGACATTTAATGTGATACTTAAAAATAAGAAGAGGAGCAGAGTAAACAAAGGTCAACAATTCACAAGGTCCTAAATTTCTTGATTATTTCTTTAATGAGGAATAGATGGAAAATTTCTTGTTGACAGTAAAATCAATATTGTCAGAAAAGAAAATTTGTAGCCAGTTTCCTGGTCTAGCCTATATGGCTATATGCCTATATGCCTTCAGACTATATGTATAAGGAGTTAAAAAAAGTTAAAATTACTTTTTATACCTAACCCTTTAGGAGAAAAGATTCTCTAATACTTTGTTTTGTTGAAACTGAGCATTAATGAAGTTGATGATGTAATTTGTGAATATATTAAAATTGATGGGTGTTCAAATGTGAGGTAATAAAGAGATCTTACAGTTCTAGAATTAGAGTGTATATGAAATTTTCCTAAATACATATAAGGAAAATTTAATTTGTTTACAAAATGGTCTGTAAGTAAAAGTAGTTATTTTCAAAAGTGTCTTTACATTTGTCTAAATAAGGTACGCTCAATTTGATTTGCAATACAGGGCGTTGAGTTATGTGTTAAGCTCACACGGGAAAGTTACTGGGATACGTGATAATACTCCCACACTTGGTAGACGTCTAAAATGGAAATTAGGAAAGACATTTCATCGGTGCTTTTCATAGGAAGACGTGATACAGCTTTCATGTAACACGGACTGAAAAGGAAATGTCTCAAATGTGGCAGCTAGAATAATTTTGCTGAAAATTACTCGTTGCACAGAATCGTGAACATTGTGGGGCATGAGAAGGATTTTCCAAGTCTGCCGAAAACACAAGGTAAAGAAACAAGGAAACGTCCAGGACATAGAGATGGAAAGGCAAGAAGCGCTAAGTGAAGATACACCAAACTGTAATCATGTTCAGGATATTCAAGAGTACTACAATGGAAAATGACAATACTGAACTGCGTGCTCTAACATAAAGGAAGGATATTAAATTGACCAAAAAAAAAAAAAAAAAAAAAAACGAAGAAAAGGATCCAAATAAAGATGAACGACATTTATCACGGAGGAGGTAATTGAGGAGCAAGTTAGGATGTCTGAAATGGAAACTTTACGGCAAGAAACTACACCTTCTAAGGGCACTGATAATGCCTTGGCAGAAGCCCAACATAAGGATCCAGAGTACCAAGCTTGTAGGACATCCTGCACATCCCTCCGTTGGGAAGACGTCTCCCTAGACTGCGGATACCTGCTCTCATGCGCCAGACAGGTGTTTGATTTCATTCATGATCTTTCACATCTCTCGTGCTGATCTAATGCACAGCTACTGAAGACGAGGTTTATTTGGCACGGCATTACTAAGGATGCTAAGGATTGGGTCCGTGCCTGTACTTTTTACCAAACTTCAAAAGTACATCCACACACGGACTCAGGAGTAGGCACCTTTCCTCAACCTCACGGTTTTTTACACACATTTACAACAACGTAGTTGGGCCCCTACCCACATCACAAGGACATTGTTACCTGTTTACCGTCACCGACTACTCCATTCGTTGGCTTGAAGCCATTCCCATGGAAACTGCAACGTCCGCCTCTTGTACATCTGCCTTAATCTCAATATGGACAGCGAGAGTTGGTAATCTTGACTAGGGTACGACTTTCACCTCTCAATTGTGGACATCATTGGCGAACCTCAGGGGAATCACCCTACATCAAACAACTTCCTAAAACCCTGCTGCCAACGGAATGGTTGATCGTTTCCATCGCACCCTCAAAATAGCTTTTATGTCCCGCTACAAGTAAGTACTCCAACTGGTCTACCCAGCTTCCCTGGGTTCTCCTGGGACTAAGAACCGCTCCTACAGACGCCCTGGATGTCTCAGCAGCTGTAATGGTATAGAGTGACTCATTGGTTTTTCCTGCCAAATATTTCCCGTCTGCAACCTCCGTCAATCTCCAGCGCCTACCTCACATCGTGGGAAAATTTACTATACGCCGTCAGACTTACAAGCCCCCAACTAAGCAACACATACCGATAGATCTGCATTCAACAACGCATGTTTTCCTGTTCAATTTCACTAACAAGCCACTGCTAACGCCCCATGACACAAGCCCCTTCCTTATAATCCATCGTACACAGAATGCTTTCTGCATCAACATCTGTGGCAAAGAAGATTGCATCTCCATTAACCGCCTAAAACTTGTATATCTCCTGCCAGATGACCTGCCTCTCTAAAATAGGGTTCCCTATTTCACATGAGTTATTTTCATGTGCTGCATGTGTATCATAAGCTCGTACACTGTAACTCTTTGGACTTTTTATTCTATCACTCGCTCTTCCCTGCACTGTTATAGACCAACTTATGTTATCATGCTAGTTCATGCTTTTTTAATGTTTGAATTTTTTATTTTTTGAAGTTCTTTCTCGCATATTGCTGTATATAATCTTGATGATTGTTTCATAAATTTTATTTGCATTCACCAAACCAATCAGTTATCACCTAACTGGTGCCTTCGCACAAAATGAATAAAAAGTTTATAAATGAATAAAAGAAAAAGAAAGAAAAAAAAACGCTGAAAAATCCAAATCTGTAACATCTCAAATTTTGAATATTTCAAGATAGGGACGTTTGCAATAAATATTAGTTCTCTTCCTCATATACAATTTTATATTGAATTAGTTAATGGAAACTATAAGTTATTTCAATAGCAAGGAAGATCTAATATCTCAGAGACAATATTAAGGCCAATAGATAATCTATATTTCAAAATCCTAAACTTATGTAGGAATATCTTAAGCAAGATGCAACTGTTTATATGTGTTTCAGTCTGTATTTCACAATTCTCAAATGAAATGATGATTTGGTATTATATTGGCATGACCTCGATATTAAGTCCTTTTATTCACCCGTCAATTAATGTGACGAGAATTGGCCATTAGTAATCTTGAATTACCGAAAAAAATGGGAAATTTAGGAAATAGAAATTACTTGTCGCCAATAAGTCAAAAATTGTCACCATTTAGAGCTGCAGAGATTTAATTGTCTCACCGCTTGACCTTATTTCCCGCTTAATAAAATAATTATCATCATCTCCTCTTACGCCTATCGACGCAAAGGGCCTCGGTTAATATAATTTTGTTATCTATATCGAACAAATTTATCTTTATTTTTTTTTCAGTAATTATTAATGACACATTCCCAGGATGTAGATTACTCGAAATAATATCTATAGGTTCGTTGTATATGTCAAATTTTTCAACAAATCATTTCCAGTAATATAGAGCGATTAGGAAACTGCAAGATAATAATCCTTACAACATTTATACTTTATTATTTGATTGAAGGGTAACCACCACTGTGAAAAAATAATCATCAGTCGCTTCACATATCTATATAAAACTGCAAAACATCAGATCCTTACACTCACAGAAACAATTACACCTAATTTATCTTGGTCGTCTCATGTCCTAAATTTGAACTATCTTTTTCTCCCTAACATCACTTCTACTCTATTTGTCCAGTATTGGGGGTCAATCAGCGGTCGACCGATAAGGGGGGTTGCACTTTGTGTTCGAGTTAACTTGCTTTAGAGGAAAGTGTGAAATATTAAATACCCACACACACAAATATATATATATATATATATATATATATATATATATCTATATATTATATATATATGTATATATATATATATATATATATATATATATATATATATATATATATATATATATATAAATATATTATATATTATATATATCATCTCAACTTACCATTTTACGACTTTTTGTGTACCTCCATATTTCTCGTCCTATCAATTATTCTTTCGATACATATAGCAGTTCATCACCACTTATACCCTTTTTTGTCATTTGTATTCAACTTCCAAGAAGGAGAGTTTCTTCGGCAATCTATTCGTGAATATCCACTTTGTCTTTTAAAAAAAGCTAAGGTCCCTTAACAATTTTCTGCATACATCCTGCAACATGTCTTTCTTCTCCTGTGATTCACCATCTGTCTTAATATGATATATTTACACTAAGACAATTTTAGTAGTTAATCAATTCTATTCTTCTACCATCTATTCTAACATTTATCATAAACTTTCTTTATTTTGAATTTTTTGCTCTCATTACCTCATTTTTGGTCTCATTTGCTTTTAACTTAATCTTTTTGCAAAGTTTCAAACTCATCTATGTGCTCCACTGTACCAAATCAGCAACATAACTAGACACTAAACACCAATTCTTCCATACCACATTAAATATACCCCATCTACTTTCACTGTTGTTTCTTTGTCTCTCGAATCTCTCCATCCATAAAATTTCTAATGACCACCGAGACACATTTCTACTGCTACATAGGAAAATTGAATTGCGCTAAAGAATCTATCAAATAAAAATTTTTTCTAGCTTTATGTATGCATCATACAAATTTTCTTGCTATTTTCAAACCTCTAAATTATTGTTTTACAGCAAACTGCATACATTCTTCCTTTCTCAAACCCTGAATTTTCTTATCATATACAGTAAGTCCCTCGGTCACTTGCCTATATCGTTGCAATCAAAATTCTACCAAGTATTTATCACCACCTTCATGTAGTGAAACAACTATTCATCTCATTCATTCCTTAGGAACTTTACCTCTGCCAAATATACCTTTCAAACAATCACTGCCATACTTCCTTATCCCACTTGTAACTTCATTATCTCGCATTTCTTACATCTTGCAAAGACACTTCCAAAGCATTCTTAGCCTTGAGTTAAGCCATTCAAGTATTACATTACTCGGCATTGTCTCTCTCTAATCTTCCATATTCAGCAGGCTTTCAAAATAATATCTTCATCAACTCATGGCTGTATTTGCATTCGACAGCATCTCTCCATTTGCATCATTTATTCTGAGAGCCATTTGTTAATTTACTTTCTTTCATTGCATTTACTCTCACATAAAACCTCTCTTTATCTTCCTTGAATTTTTATTCAATTCCTCTACTCAGTTCTATTTACTTATTATCTTTTCTCTCTGACTTTATCCTTAACTCTCCTATCAATCCTGTTGCTCTCTCGCTGCTGCCTTTCTCATTAATCATGCAACTCATACCTAATCCTTTTACCTCTTGACCCCAAAAGATTCCCGTGTCTTCATCAGAGAATCTAAAAAACTACTCCTCCATTTCTTCAGCCTTAGCCCACAATTAATAAATTTTCCTTTATATAGATATATACAGTATATCTCCCCTATATAATAAAGAGCAAGTGTCTGGCTACATACATCCATGCATACATATATATACACATTTATACATAATTGGCATTTTAGTATATATAAATATAAATATATATATATATATATATATATATATATGTATATATATTATTCCTGTGTGTATGTATGTATATATATATATATATATATATATATATATATATATATATATATATATATATGTATATTTATATGAATTCACACACACACACACACATATATATATATATATATATATATGTATATATATATATATATATCTATATATAATATATATATATATATATATATATATATATATATATATATATATATATATATATATATTATTCCTATGTGTGTATGTATGTATATGTATAAGTATATTTATATGTATTCACAGAGAGAGAGAGAGAGAGAGAGAGAGAGAGAGAGAGAGAGAGAGAGAGAGAGAGAGAGAGAGAGAGATGAGTAATAAAATGGAAAAATGCATACACACCTTTTCTAAAAATACTTTATATGTAATAATCAGATGAACAGAACAAACGTAGAAAAAGTTTGCGATTCAACTTCCTCGATCAATAGGCACATATTCAAGTTATTATCGTTTGCTATTATAAGAAATAATCTTTAAATTGACATCATATCTCTAGTGCAGCGAAGTACGATACAAGTATGAATGTGACAAGAAAAATGTCTGTTTATTATAATACAGAACGGTTGGAAGGCGAGGAGAGCGGGGAGGGGGGGAGGACAAGTTCAAATAGTACAAATATGGAAGTTTAAGTATTTTATTCCTGAAATTGAGTGTGGGTGGATTGGGTGTATACGATTAAGGAATGGAAAAGAATGTTAAAGTCTGACTATGTGCCTGATTGATAGTGGAGAGCATGAAAGAGTTGCTGAGCCATGAGATTCGATGAAAACTTGGGTGACACAGAAAAAGAATCATATTTGTGAATGGAATTCCCAGAGTGAAAATTGAATCTTGTGGAAATGTTTGAGTGTTGGAACTACTGTAAATTGATAAGAGTATTTGGGAAAAAAAGAAATAAGTGATAGAATGATCTTGCAAGATTGTGTTTTAGTACAAACTGCTCTGAGTGCTTGGAAGTGCAGTATATTTAAACAGTATTTGGTGAAATAAATGTTGAGCTAGATTTAAGTTAGACTAGGAAGTGTAAAAAGTGGCTGTAACGTTCATCAAATGAGTTAAATAAGAAAGAAATGCAGGATCACATAAGGAGAATAAGTATGATCTGAGAGTTATGGTTAAGAAACAGTTTAGATTTTATTGCAAGGATATGGATGGGAAGATACTTCGTATTTTCAAGTATTGACCGGCAATTACTTGAATATATTAAGAGTAGAATGACAAATACGTTTAGTGTAAATAAAGTAGGGTTTAAAACTTATTTTTAAAAAGTATTCACAAGTCGATACTTTTTTTATTTAAAAACATATTTGGAAATAGTAAAAAATACGATTTTAAGTACAGCATATGTGAAATAAAATAAAATATTCATGTATATATACGATGACGTAGGCCTATATATGTTTTAAATTGTAAGGTTGTAAATGTGTATTTCATAATAAAAGAAAAAAGTGAGTAGTCGGGGGATCTAAAAAATTCATTGATGAGGTAATGGAGACAGCAGGAACTGATTTTTGGTACAATAGGTTAGGAAGAGGGAGGAGAGAGTTTTAAATGGAGGAAGGTGTTAATATTTCAATGAAGAAAAATATAAGATTTTTAGGGTGAAGTTGCATAATAGGGGAGGTGAGCAAATGCAAACATACAACAAGATGGATAGAGTTATCAAGAATAAAGTGAGAGAGGAAATAATGGAAATTTAATTACAAAAGGGACCTTTGGGGAAATTTTCTTTTCTATAGAAATGAAACTCCAGAGAGGCAGGGGTGAAGGATTAATACTTGAATGGGTTGCTATAAGGCTGGGAATGTTTGAGGAATTGACTGTTGAGAAAGAAAGAAGGAAAGGTGGTTAACCACTAATAACTCCATTACCATCACTTGGCTGTCTTTAAACAATAATCAGTCAGTATTGATATTTCAAATGTTATTAAATATGATATAACGATGCTGTCAAGTAGCACAGGACAAGTTGAATGGTTATAAATGTTCAAAGCAGTTTTTTACAGTAGTGCAAGGACAAAAGCAAACCACTTTATACTTTTAAGATGAAAAATTAAACCGCAGTAATTAAAAGAAATTTTAAGATTCTTAATCGATTATAAACGTTAATGACATGCTAATTAGTATTACATGATTCCTAACTACCTTGCAATCTGTATTGGTATTGTTGTAAAACCTGATTTTCGAATTCTCCATTCTGTAAGTACTAGTGTATGCGACCCGTGAGAAATGACGTCTAAATACACTTTTACACTTTACACTTTATTTATTCTTATGTACATTCACAAGGATCGTCAAAAGCGTGTGGTAAATGCCTGGTGTCACACTAATCACAGATGATAAACTTGATAACCACACAGCAAACTTTTCCCGAGTACCCTTTGACAGAAGAGGGTGCTATTCAGTGTTGTCAACTAGTTCACCTTGGTGAAATTTTTTGTCACAGGCAGTTGAGAAGACTTTATGATTGATAACCAACTGCCTGACTGTAATTGATGACTTGATAACCACAAATCAAACTTTTCCTGTGTACCCTATGACAGACGAGGGTGCTATTCAGTGTTATCAACTACAGTAGTTCATCTGGGTGAAATTTGTCGTCACAGGCTTTTGAGAAGACTTAGATTCATAACACAGCTGCCTGACTTTAATTGATGGAATTCTAGTGAACCAGTTGGAATACTGAATGTACCAAAGATTAGAGAGATTCTTCTGTATTCCTATTCTTCAGTTCCAGCGAATATTAAGAGGATTCTTCTGTACTCCTATTCTTCAGTTCCAGCTTCATTTTTTTTTCTCTCTTTATGCAAACTTACAATTTTCAGAGTACTAATTTTAAATATGACCAGAGTTACCCAAAATTTTTCCAGTTTAGTAATATTTATTTTTTTCAAGTTTTAGCTGAACTTAAATGGTCTGTTAGATGGGACTGTAGATACAATACCTAACTTTAGTGCCCGAGATAAATGAACCATTAGTCAAGCCTTGAGTTACCGATATAGTATTTTGCCCAAAATTTTCTATCGCTTGAATATTTTATTAGTGGTATGTAGTATATAAATAGTATTTCAGGATGCTGTATATAGTATGGATTTTGATTTAATTACTATAAAGCAGAAAAGCATTTTGGGGTAGTTTTATGCCCCCTGTGGCCGCGGGGGCATAAAACAATTAGAATAGCGCCAACGTTATCCCTGCGTGTCGTAAGAGGCGACTAAAAGGGACGGGACGAGGGGGCTGGGAACCCCCTCTCCTGAATTGAAATTCCTGTGAGACATCATCAAAGAGATGGAGCTGGGGGGAGAGTGACTGCTCCCCGCACTCTAGTTTTGGGGTGTTTGAATGTGCGTGGATGTAGTACGATAGAGAGTAAAAGATGTGAGATTGGAAGTATGTTTAGAAGTAGAAGGATGGATGTATTGGCCTTGTCTGAGACAAAGATGAAAGGAAAGGGTGAAGTGATGTTTGGTGAAATGTCTGGTAGAGTGTCTGGGATTGAAAGGGGAAGAGCGAGAGAGGGTGTGGCTTTATTGCTGAGTGAATGGATGACAGGTAAAGTAGTGGAATGGAAGGAGATATCATCTAGGTTAATGTGGGTAAGGGTTAGGTTGGGTAGGGAATGTTGGGCGTTTGTCAGTGCGTATGGGCCAGGTAGTGAGAAAAGTGAAGGAGAGCGGAATGAGTTCTGGAATGAATTAACTAGGTGTGTAGAAGGACTGGGTAGAAGGAATTATGTAGTTGTTATGGGTGACTTAAATGCTAGAGTGGGCGCTGGAGAGGTAGAAGGTGTCATTGGAAAGTATGGCGTACCAGGTGAAAATGAGAGTGGTGAGAGACTGGTAGATATGTGTGTTGAACAAGAGATGGTAATAAGTGCTAGCTTTTTTAAAAAGAAAGATAAGAATAAGTATACATGGGTAAGAGTGGCAAATGGAAGAGTAGTAGAAAGGGCATTAATGGATTATGTGTTGATAACGAAAAGGATGTTTGGAAGATTGAAAGACGTGCACGTGTTTAGGGGTATGGCTAACGGTATGTCTGATCATTTTTTGGTGGAAGGAAAATTAGTTGTAGCAAAAGAGTGGGGGAATAGAGTAGGTGGATGTAAAAGGGAGCTAGTGAGGGTTGAAGAGCTAATAAAACCGGGGGTAAAAAGTGAATATCAGGAAAGGTTGAAAATGGCATATGACGAGGTGAGAGTAAGAGAAACTGGTAATTTAGAGGAGGAGTGGAAGTTAGCAAAAGAAAAGTTTGTTGGGATTGCAAGTGATGTATGTGGCAGGAAGGTCGTAGGAGGCAGCATGAGGAAGGGCAGTGAATGGTGGAATGAAGGAGTGAAGGTAAAAGTGGAAGAGAAAAAGAGGGCTTTTGAAGAATGGCTGCAGAGTAATAGTATAGAGAAGTATGTAAAATATAGAGAGAAAAAGGTGGAAGTAAAGCGCAAGGTACGTGAGGCAAAGAGGGCAGCTGACCTGAGGTGGGGTCAGGGACTGGGTCAGTCATATGAAGAGAATAAGAAGAAGTTTTGGAAAGAAGTGAAGAGAGTAAGGAAGGCCGGCGCAAGAATTGAAGAGACAGTGAAAGATGGAAATGGAAGGTTGTTAAAAGGAGAGGAGGCAAGGAAAAGGTGGGCGGAATATTTTGAAAGTTTGCTGAATGTTGAGGATGATAGGGAGGCAGCTATAATTGCTGTTCCAGGTGTTGAGGTGCCAGTGATGGGAGATGAGAATGAGAGAGAGATTACAATAGAGGAAGTGAGGAGAGCACTAGATGAAACGAGAGTAGGAAAAGCATCTGGTATGGATGGTGTGAAAGCTGAGATGTTGAAGGAAGGGGGTGTGACTGTACTTGAATGGTTGGTGAGATTGTTTAATGTGTGTTTTGTGTTGTCGATGGTACCAGTAGATTGGGTCTGTGCATGTATTGTACCACTATATAAGGGTAAGGGAGATGTGCATGAGTGTTGTAATTCAAGAGGTATTAGTTTGTTGAGTGTAGTTGGAAAAGTGTATGGTAGAGTACTGATTAATAGGATTAAGGATAAAACAGAAAATGCAATCTTGGAAGTACAGGGTGGTTTTAGAAGAGGTAGGGGTTGTATGAATCAGATTTTTACAGTTAGGCAGATATGCGAGAAATATTTAGCAAAAGGTAAGGAGGTGTATGTTGCGTTTATGGATCTGGAGAAAGCATATGATAGAGTTGATAGGGAAGCAATGTGGAATGTGATGAGGTTATATGGAGTTGGTGGAAGGTTGTTGCAAGCAGTGAAAAGTTTCTACAAAGGTAGTAAAGCATGTGTTAGAATAGGAAATGAAGTGAGCGATTGGTTTCCGGTGAGAGTGGGGCTGAGACAGGGATGTGTGATGTAGCCGTGGTTGTTTAACTTGTATGTTGATGGAGTGGTGAGAGAGGTGAATGCTCGAGTGCTTGGACGAGGATTAAAACTGGTAGGCGAGAATGATCATGAATGGGAGGTAAATCAGTTGTTGTTTGCGGATGATACGGTACTGGTAGCAGACACAGAAGAGAAGCTTGACCGACTAGTGACAGAATTTGGAAGGGTGTGTGAGAGAAGGAAGTTGAGAGTTAATGTGGGTAAGAGTAAGGTTATGAGATGTACGAGAAGTGAAGGTGGTGCAAGGTTGAATGTCATGTTGAATGGAGAGTTACTTGAGGAGGTGGATCAGTTTAAGTACTTGGGGTCTGTTGTTGCAGCAAATGGTGGAGTGGAAGCAGATGTACGTCAGAGAGTCAATGAAGGTTGCAAAGTGTTGGGGGCAGTTAAGGGAGTAGTAAAAAATAGAGGGTTGGGCATGAATGTAAAGAGAGTTCTATATGAGAAAGTGATTGTACCAACTGTGATGTATGGATCGGAGTTGTGGGGAATGAAAGTGATGGAGAGACAGAAATTGAATGTGTTTGAGATGAAGTGTCTAAGGAGTATGGCTGGTGTATCTCGAGTTGATAGGGTTAGGAACGAAGTGGTGAGGGAGAGAACGGGTGTAAGAAATGAGTTAGCGGCTAGAGTGGATATGAATGTGTTGAGGTGGTTTGGCCATGTTGAGAGAATGGAAAATGGCTGTCTGCTAAAGAAGGTGATGAATGCAAGAGTTGATGGGAGAAGTACAAGAGGAAAGCTCTGGGTGATAGGAGGATAGATGTGAGAGAGGCAAGAGAGCGTGCTAGAAATAGGAATGAATGGCGAGCGATTGTGACGCAGTTCCGGTAGGCCCTGCTGCTTCCTCCGGTGCCTTAGATGACCGCGGAGGTAGCAGCAGTAGGGGACTCAGCAGTATGAAGCTTCATCTGTGGTGGAAATGTGGGAGGTTGGGCTGTGGCACCCTAGCAGTACCAGCTGAACTCGGCTGAGTCCCTGGTTAGGCTGGAGGAACGTAGAGAGTAGAGGTCCCCTTTTGGGGGAAGTGCCTTTGGTATATGTATGTATGTATGTACATTCATACAGTAAGAAACCAATAGGGGTTTTTCCTGCTATATCATATACAGTATAACTAAAAGTAACATTTTGACATTATTGAAATAACATTTGATAAAAGGACTATATTTCTTATCTTAAAATAGATTTTATAATATATATTTGAAGTTATTTACTATATGGAATAGCAACTATAAATATAAACATTAAAGCAGAGGAACAAACAAAGCTAACGCACAGAATCATATAACTATTTACCACTTAAGGATTTCATTTACTAATCACAAAATTAAAGCGATACTTGAATCTTGAGTCTATGCATACAAGTAAATAACAAGTATGAAAATGAGGCTGATAACATACAAAGTTAATTCTATCACCGAACAAATACTAATAGGTAGACAAAGCAAAACGCTTATACCTATCTTTGAGAGAATAGTCCGTCTTGGGTTCCAAAAGATCATCATCGGGCAGCTCGTTTAGGAGCTTACAACTCTGAAAAATCACAAACCTCTTTACCACTTCCAAACGAACTGCCGGAATATTTATTCTTTTACCTCTTTTTCTATATGTGTGTGGGCAACAAAGGCATATGATCTTTTTCAAATAATTAAGTATTCTTATACAGAACTAGGTGCAGAAATTTTAATACATGGTACTTATAGAGGTCATTAAATTTAAGCAATGCTAACGACTTATACATATCATTTACAGGCAATAAAGGAATTAATATTTTCATTGCGCTGAACCTTCAGAATGTACTGAAGGATATTCTTTATCATCACCTTAATACTGTTCAAGTTGACTTCAGAAATTCCACCCCAGATTAAGATATTTTGTGTTATGATAGGGTAGATTAGTGTGTGGTAAATTATTAATAACGTTCTCTGCGGCACTAGAGATGATAGGGAGTAGAATACACCATGCATCTTAGTTATTTCCCTAATTATTTTACTTGCTTGAAGAGCAAAATTTAGCTTATTATCAATAGTTACTCCAAAATATTTTGTTTTATTTACATTTGCTACTAATTTATTATTTTGAAGCCACTCCGAGAGATCGGCGATGAATGTTTCTACCTTTTCAATACATAAATCAAACGAACTGTCGGTGACGTAAAATACAGCATCATCTGCAAATAAAATCTTTTTAGCGCTTCCGACTTTCACTATATCATTTATGAAAATGATGAATAATAATGGTCCCAAAACAGACCCCTAAGGAACTCCAAATTCAATTGGTCAATTGCTAGACTTATAGTCGCCAATGTTTACATACTGCTTCCTATTGGACAAATACAATGACAAAAACAAATTTGTAACCCCTCTAAATCCATAAATAGATAATTTTTCACAAAGCAGCCCCCTATTTCTGCTGTCAAAAGCCTTACTCAGATCGAGAAATAAGGCAACTGTATAGGACTTCTCATGATAAGTCTGTAATAAGTCGCTAGTCAGTCTAAAAATAGCCAGCGTAGTATTCTTCGCCTTTCGAAATCCATACTGAAGATCTGAAAAAATATCAAATAGATCAATAAATTTTATGGGTTTATGGGTAAGCAACTCAAAAATCTTATTTATATTAAGGAAAATTGTTATAGGTCTGTAATTGCAGATTTTTAATATATCACCAGACTTAAAGACTGGAATTACTCGACCAGTTTTCATTAGATTTGGATAGATACCAATAAGAACGCTAAAATTATACAAATAAGCAATAATTTTCCCAAGAATATTGGGTATCAATAAGAGTATGCTTGGTTTTATATCCATTAAACTATTTCCCTTATCAGGCATCTCTCTCAATACCGTAACAACCTCGACTTCGTCAGCTGGTAATAGAAAGCAGGAGTTCCGTACACGATCGAGAGTACTCAAGTAATTAAAGTTTATGTCCCGAGGAAGAAATTCGGTAATTTGTAAAACTACATTTGTAAAGTAAGTGTTAACGTAGTCTGCCATACTAAGTCCCTCCACCATCCTTCCTGTATCAGTTACAATTCTATGCATAGAAACCTGTCTCTTACGGCCTAGTATTTCGTTCACATTTGACCATGTCTTTCTTGTATTCGCTGTGCACTTTTAAAATTTTTCATGATAGTACTTCATTCTCATTTTGTTTAATAACAAAGTTAATACCTTTTTATATATAATGAATTGTCTCTTCCGAATCAAACCCCTACGATAAAAATTGAATAACTTATATCTTTTCTTCAGACGTTTCTTAAGATCAGGCGTCATCCAAGGGGCATTTATTTCATTAGATTTAATTCTCTTACGTTTAATGGGGAACGATGACTTATATACTTTCCATAGCTTTTTCCAGAACATATCAAAAGCTTCATGGACATTATCACAGTTAAATACTGGAGCACAACCAGCAACTGACATTAAGGACACAAAAACCGAGATGGTATTTCCGTTAATCAACCTACGTACAACCACTTCATAATCACCTTGACAATCATTATTAAACATATAATGAATAGGAAAATGGTCAGTGAGAGGAAATGTTACGATGCTAGAATCATGATCTGAACCAACCTTAAAATTAACCCATAATTGGTCAAGCAGAGAATAATGGGTGACATTATTACCATCATTTATCTTTGTAAGAAGAGGAAGTACTGGAAAATATCCATAACTAAGCATATTGGTAATAAATACATCAATGAATGTAAATTTTAAAGGATTAAAGGGGTTTAAATTAAAATTTCCCGTTATGATTACATTGACACCAACAGGAAACTTGTTCAATACATTACTGAAAAACTGTTCATTAAAATTATATGGATTTGCACTAGGAGATCGATAAACATATCAATTGATGTATTTAAAGTTGAGACCAATGAGATACACAGTAAATACTTCCATACAATCATTTATGAATGCCATATCACCTAAAATCTCAACATTAAACATCTCATCATAAAAAACCTTAATACCATCACCATAATTATTTCTGTGGATCCCAATATTCTTGTAACCTTCAATATCAAAACTGGAGTTTGCATCCGAAGAAAGCCAAGTTTCTACTAAAATTGGTACAGAAAATGTAAACATCAGATTACTCAAAAATTAGACAAAACTACCAAAATTTCTCCGTAAACTTCTTACATTAAATGTCAAAAGAGAGAAAGACTCTTTCTTTTATTTTGTGCAAGTTTATCAGGATTCTCATAAGTACACGGAAATCTTGGAAGGTCATCATCATCACTGATATCCAAAATAGGAAGAGGTTGATCAGAAAAAAAAAACATCAACCATATCAATATTCAATATAAGTATCACCCGGAACCAGTGAGCATCTTTTCCAAGTTCGTAATGTCTAGGACTAGGTGATATGCACACACACGCACAGATAGACAGATTCTCCACTTCCCACCCCTTCCCCTTTCATAATCACAACATGGTAGTTTGAGCAATTTGTGGGAGATTGTTTCATTTACAGTGGAGGTCGTTTAGCTTGATAGGAATATATATATATATATATATATATATATATATATATATATATGTGTGTGTGTGTGTGTGTGTATATATGTGTGTGTGTGTGTGTGTGTATATATGTGTGTGTGTGTGTGTGTGTGTGCGTGAGAGATTAAGTTCATAATAGTTAGAGGGGCCCTTGAGCAAACGTGCGAGCGCGCACACACATAAGACAAGAACACTTAAAAAAATAAGTCATTGGATTAGATTTAGGCTAATTTAGATTTTCCTCAGACAGTCCGTTGGTCGGAGGCCTAACTCCATTATTAGGTCTTTGAGGAGTTCAAGGGTAGAAATCCTGCCATCCCTTCCCTTCCTCCATCATTGTTTCTTGTTGAGATTAATTTCGAGGCGTTGGCACAAAATGAAGTTGCAAGGATACTCACCAGAGCGCTTTCATAACCCAGAGACTAAATTCCCACGATGTTCAAATCATTTCAAACGTTACGGGATTAGAATACTAATTAATAATATCTCGAAAATCAAGTATTCATCCATGTGGACACCTGGTGCTGCAATGGTTCTTTATCTTATGAATTTAACTAATGATAGATATATATATATATATATATATATATATATATATATATATATATGTATATATATATATATATATATATATATATATATATATATATGTTGCTATCGTTAAACAATATAAAACAAAATTTGATACCAGACGGAGACTAAAACAAAAATGAGAAATGTGTATCACACTGTTTTATTTAATGTTTATCAAATGTATTTCTAATATGAAGGTGAACTACAGCGCTTAGATTTCAGAAGACCACTGGCGTCCATTGGCCGCCCTTAAACCTCTGGATTTTATTCACTCTATGTGATGTCCGGCCGACTCCATGGATCATGTATCAATATATAGTGATATTTGGAAACCCCTGATGTAGTTGGAATACCTTAACGTGGTGAAAGGGTTTGAATATCTTTGTGATCAGCGAAGCTGTACTTGTCAGGGCCACCCATGCTAGGTTGATTTGCTGTGAGAGATCAGACGAAAATTTCCTACCATCATCAGTCAGCAGTGGCAAGTGTGGTGATGAAAACTGTCAAACTCCCAGTCTTGAATTTGCATGTCTGAGGAGTTTGTCCTGCAGTGAACTAGAAACGATTACATTTGCTGTTATTTTAGTGGGTTGAGACCCTAAGGGGATTGGAATGGGATATCTAGGAGTCGACGAAAGGTTGCTTCTGTTGTCATATCATATTTTGCATGGTTTCAATTCCCTTGGTCCGATCCCTTATTGCCATTTGTAGCGAGTGCTCTCACCCCAGTCTCCCCCATCCTTATATAACAATATATCTCATAGGAACAATAGTAGTCCATCTAGCTGATTTTTTGGCTGACCCTCAAACAAATTGCTAACAAAGATTTTCAACTTTGATATTGGGCTTGAATAACCTCTCTCTCGGATAAAAGAAAGTTTACCAAAATTAACCTTGCGGAAAGGGGTCAGCGGTATTGAGAAAATTCGTAGAAAATGTGTCGAGAAAAATCGATGTCGGGGTTCTGGTATGTGACTTTTGTCCGCTAGAGAGTAATATATACTAATATGTATATATATATATATATATATATATATATATATATATGTATATATATATATATATATATATATATATATATATATATATACATATATATATATATATATATATATATATATATATATATATATATACATATATATATATATATATATATATATATATATATATATATATAGTATACATATGTATACACACACACATATATATATATATATATATATATATATATATATATACATATATATACATATATATATCTATATATATAATACCAAAATACCAAATACTCTAAAAATACCAAATTTAGTAATGTGAAATTGGATTAAACCAACAGTTTTCATAAAGTTGAATATAACTATAACTTCTTATGCCTTATTTTTGTCTCTTTTGATGTATTACTGCAGGAGCTTAATATTCTGTGTTTTTTTAATTTCAGGTTGGCGAAAGTGAAGTTCCGATAACTATGGATGCTGACAAGTGTGCTTTTTGCAACAATGAACTGTCCAGTAATGAAGAAACATTCATTATCATCCAGAAGGTAATCGATTCCATTAACAAAGCTTCTGAACAATGTGGAGAGAAGATCATAATTCAGATTGGTCAACGTCTTCACAAGAAATGCAGACAGCGTTGGATCAACCCCAAATACACAGAAATTGAACGTAAAAACACGTCCACCCATGATGAAATGCCCTACCGTGGAAGCTGCTCTTTGTGTGTGTTTAACTTTAAGGAACATTGTCTTTTTTTGTGGTTCTGGAGCAAAATCTGATAGAAAGAAAAGAGGTGTTGATGTTTCCCATGTAGAAACTATTGAGTTTAAGGACAGAGTGTTAAAAGTTTGTGAGAAAGTCCGAAAAAATGATGGCTGGGCATCCACTGTTAAAGGTAGGATAGGTTATGTAGCTGACCTTGTTTCAGAAGAAGCACTTTATCACAGAACATGTTTTGCAATCTTTGATTCCAATAAAAACATTCCTAAGGCATTCTCTTCTGCTGATTCTTCTAAGAAACAAATCTTGGTAGACCAGATGATTCAGAGAGCAAGCAGGCATTTCTGGAAGATGCTAATTATTTGCAGCAAAATGACGAGGAGCAACTCACCATTGTCGATCTTGTTAAAAAAATGGAGGAAATTCTCGAGGACACTGGCTTTGAACCATACAGTCTCTTATACATGAAATCTCGATTGCTAGAACATTTCAAAGACAAAATTATTGTGACTGAAATTAATGTGAAACATAATGTTGCTACATTCTTAAGTACAGCAAAATGTAATCTCCATGAGTTCTATGCACAGAGCCACTCAACAGACAATTCAGAATCAGAGGTCATTAGAATCATAGAGACGGCAGCCAAGCTTATCAAGAATGACATGAAAGGTATCCAGACAAGTTCAGAATATTACCCGTCTAAGAATGATCTTTAACAGGATACGATTCTTAAATATGTTCCTAAAACATTGTTGATCTTTCTCAGGAAGATATTTGCAGGCAAAGACAATGATGTGAAACTTGCATCAGTTGGTCATGCGATAATGCAGGCTACTAGACCCAAAGTTTTCCTTGCACCCTTGCAGTTTGGTTTAAAAGTGGAAATGCATGACCAATTTGGATCAAGGTTCTTAATTGACACTGAATAAGCATGGCTTCTCTTCATCTTACTCGGAAGTCCAGAAATTCGAAAGAAGTGCTGCTCTTGTTCATGGCGCTGAAACTATTGCCCCTGTTGAAACTGAATTTGTGCAGTTCGTAGCTGATAACGTGGACCATAATGTAAAGAGTAGCTACAAAATTCCTCAGCCTTCGAGTTTACTTCCAAATTCAGGAATGGAAAGGTAGAAACCAGCTAAAACCTGACGAGTGGGGATGGAAACTTTCAGATGGTAAATTACAACCAATCAAGACTGACTTGACAGCTGGTCCTGTAAATTTGTTGGCTATAATCAGGTGTAACTGTACTTTAGGGTGTAATTCAGCAGGCTGCAGTTGCAGGAAACATAGCATTCACTGTTCAAACTTGTGTGGTAATTGCAAAGGCCTCCCCTGCACCAACTCACCACAGCCAGATCTTGATGAGGATGGAGTTACCTTTGACTAGTTCTTGACAAGAAATGTTCTTTGGTCCGTTCATGAACTTGTTCTGTGGTGATAATGCAAGAGCCTTGCCCCAGCATTCACCCAACTGACCATTCCTTTATTGTAAATTGTACTTATTTTGTACCTATTTTTTATGAAATGTCAGGAATTAATGTGAAAATTGTTGCCTTGAAAAAGGTTACTTAGTCTGTTTTTGTACCTTTTATATTCATTCATATTTGTATAAATAAAAAAAAGCATGAAAAAATGGCAGGGGATAGTCACTTTCTGGTGTTAGTTTATTATTAAACATATAGCTGCTACCTATCAAAACACCAAGAAAATGTCAAGCTGGCTTGGGGTGGGCCCTGTGTGGGTTTTCATGCAAAAATATTTTTGGATTTCCAATTCAATTAAGGTTTTTTGTCAGGAAAAACGGTTATTTTTGTCAGTAATTGTCAGGAATAATGGACATACTTGTCAGGAAATGTCAGGAATTTTATGTCTCGAAATTTAATATTGTTAAGGTGAATTTTAAAGATGGCGGCCGTTGACCCTTTCCGCAAGGTTAATTTTGGTAAACTTTTTTTCCTCTGAAAGAGAGGTTATTCATGCCAATATGCAAGTTAAAAACCTTTGTTAGCAATTTGTTTGAGGTTCAGCCACATTATGACTTGACTACAAGGGATTGAGGCCATACAAAATGACGAGACAATAAAACATTGAAAATGTATTATTACCACGGACAAAGGACTATGGAAATGCAATAAACTTCAATTTTAGAGCCAATGAAAATGTGGAGTATTAACTTAAGTTGTTTGGGTTTTCAACTCTGTTCTAGAACAGCATTAACATAGCTGAGTTATGAAAGCCATCTACAGACTATCGAAAGACACTCCAGAGCTCTTACATCTCAATATCCATTTCTTTTATACTCGACAGATTATTTATTGAATTGCCTCATTCAGGGTTTTTATTCATTAAGCGACCCATTCCGTCAAAAATCTAGCTCTTAGTGCTTCAAAAATATTTTACGGAATTTGAATATATGCATATTTTGTGGCAATTTAAAATCCCCCAAAAATCAAATGAATTGCCTATTAGCTTTAATAAGAATCTGGAGCGAATCGGAAAGTCTTATTACAAATCATTGGACTTTAGACCTACAAAACTATGAACAAATTAATAATAGTATTATTAACTCCACCAGGAATTAATTGAGCTCTTGATATTTTTGTAATTTACAGATAATTGTATTAAATCCACATACTTCAAATGTCAAAATGTGAGGTAAGAAGCCTTCCATCGTCTCTCTGCCGTATTAAAAGTGTTATATTTGTTGAAGTATCCGACGTATCTGACATTTGAGAGTTTGGGATTTCTGAAAATCTATTGTATACAACTGTTAACGTTTTGATAAATTCACTCGTATGATTACCTGTTCGAGTTTATATCTTTATATTTATTGTTTTATGTGACGGGTTTTAAATACTTCCTATAGGTATAGATGCAGACATAAATTAAGTACATGCATATATTATGTACTAAACAAAACACAATATTATGTTCCCAAAAGAAATGAGATTTTTTTTTCAAATAATATAAAAAAAAAAATTATGAGTATCATTTTGACTTGGAAAATGGTATATCTTCAACGAAACTACAGGGAAAAGTAGACCAGTGAGGAAAGGAAATAAGGAAATAAATAAACTATTTGAGAAGTAATGTACAATTAACATAAAATATTTTAAGAATAGTAACAACATTAAAACAGATCTTTCATTTATTAATTATATAAAGAAACTTATGTCAGGCTCTTTAACGTAAAGACATTTACTGCAAGTTTGCACTGTAGAAGTTTTACCAATTCAACTACCTGATTATGAAGATCATTCCACTCAGTATCATCAATTATAAATACAGTGATATAGATAACAGTGATAACGAAAAGGATAAAGATAGAGTGATATTAGTCTGTTTTCGACAAAGTAAAAATGAAGAATAAAAAGGAGAAAAAAAAATAATTTCGACATAAATTGAAAATGTTTTCCAACTGAAAAGAAGTAGGATAAAACAATCTCCCGACCTGATTCCCTCAGAGCTTAACCTTTGGCTAAAGTTTCTCTCTTTCCAAGTAATTAAAGGAAACATTAATAACTTTCTTTTGAGCATAAAGTTTAGAGGATAAGAAAAAACCACGACTTTTTTTCTTTCATTTCCGAGTCGTCCTCCCAAAACAGTTTTATGACAGCATCAAAAGGAATGAGTTTTTACAGAATGGTTGACTAATTTCGTATTTCTTTTCTTTGTGTCCATAATTGTTACTAAAGAAAAATTCAATAGTAAGGTGACTGGATGTAACCCACAGTATCACTCAATTTTTATCATAAAATGGTAAAAATCTTTAGCTAAGATAACACAAAGTGTATCATATACTGTGTCAGTCGGCGTCCCGAGACCTACTTGGATAATTTTCTCCACCGATGGCTTATACCAAATCTAATTGCGTACTTAGATTTGGGGCCAATGCATGAGTCAAGGAAGTTACAGATATCTAATTTCCTTGGTATAAGTATGCAGATTGAAGGTATCTGGTTGGAGCTGTGCACGATTGCTCTCCCGACCGTGTCTCTATACCGTATGCCTGTCTGTGCTGCTGAAATTAACATTTTTAGTAAACACAGAACATTAAACGATCTCTGTTATAGTAAACATCGTAAATCATATATCTACGAAGTTCATCAAAATATTATGATCCAAAAGCCTTTAACGACAGAAGTAAGATAGAAAACAAAGCTCAAATCTACCAATGAAATCTCCCACAAAAGTAAGAGAAGTAATGAGGCTATCGTTAAAAAGAAAGGCTGGTCCTTACGGGATTAGACCACCCGAATCATAAGTCTCTAAAGATAACAGCTAGAAAATGTTCCTCGAACACAAAAGGATCAGAAGACATGAAGTATTTCTTCTTGAAGGGAAGGAAATACTGAAGTTTTAAGCTGGTGAACTAATCAGGGGCAAGCTTGCTTAGAGGGTTGGTCAATAATTGTTAGTCGGACTCAAGGAAACTACCAACCCAAAAGGGATGACAAAAAAATAGGGCAGAGAAAAGGAACCATTTTTAGAGTTCATATTACCAAACGATGTCACCCAGTCTCTGTGGGGGCCAACAAATTTATTATTCGATTTAGTTTTATTTCAGCCAATATCTAAAACGGTAACGACAACGTCTTTTAGCAGCTTAAGCCTAAATGTACAATTTCATAACGTGGATGAATCTTGCATAATCAATAATACGAAAGTGAACATTAAGTCTTCTTAAAATACAATAAGAAAGAATAGTAAGGATGGATCTGACAAAATTGAAGACTATGTAGACATTTCTACAAGGAAAGTTTGAGCAAATCATATTTTCAACTTAGGAAGGAATTGTCGATCAAGTAACTATATCAAGGAGTATTTCATCTAAAAAAGGTTTTGTTTTGTCCTCAATGAAGGGAACATGTTGAAGACCGTATGTCTAGTGAATATTCACTTTATACTCTCAAGTATCAGACATCCGTTTCATGTCTCGTTCAGTTTTGACATTATCTCTTTCTCTCCAGCATAAGGTTTAAATTATCTTCCGTCTTCCGTTTTCATTGCTATTTATAATAATTTGTATCTAAAAACGTTTGTTTGAACATTCTCTTCCTGGTTAGACCCTTGATCATGTTCTTCCCTACCTTTCATATCACGTCTTGGCCAAAAAACCTGATTAGAGCACTAAGAGATAGACCGGACGAGCCAGGGGTAAGCTCTGGGACGTCTACTTAATTAACAAATAAATTGGATGCTTCCGTTTTACTACTATTATGAGAAAATCCAAAATACAGGAAGAAATATGTACACGAATGTTGCTATAACATCTAAACGAATAATGATACATTATAGAGGAATTGAATACCTTAAATCTTGAAAGTGAATATAGAAAGATATAAAAATTCGATATGTGAAAGAAAAAAAATCTGTGAATATATGAAAAGCCATAAACAAAACAAGAGCAAGAAATGGACCTTATTGTTTGTTCTTTTTGGACTCTAATGAACAAGGCAAAATCCCCGCCAATATCACACTGTAATGAGCAATTACCCTAAACAGTTCAGCAACATACATTGAATACCCTGAAGGTATGAGAAGCCAAACATTATCTTCTATATTATGTATACATAAAGAAGCCGAGATCTCTATACTAATAAAGATATGATGACATTATTCTCATTGCCAAACTTCTTTTGGACATAATTTTCATTAAAGACTGGAAGAAAACCCTGTTTATACATATTCAGATAGATAAAATGGGTGCATTTGATTTATAACATATTTTTACATTCTTCTTGTGAGAGTTTTCTTCATTTCAGTCTGCAAGCAACTGTCTAATATTCTTGTTACTTCGTCATACTTGCTTCCTTCATCATGTAGGAAAAAGTAACGATGAATATTGGACAGTTTATACTAAAAAGAAAAAAAAAATCAGAAGAAAAATAAGAAAAGTATTCTAAATTAAATGCAGCTAACGTTACCATCACATTCAACTCCCCATGCTGTTATTATTATTATTATTATTATTATTATTATTATTATTATTATTATTACGTAAGGGAAATATACAAAAACATATTGAACAATCTGCCTTGAAAAAGACTGCCTTTCAGTGAAAAAGATATTACCAAAACCAAGAACAGAAAAAAAATGCAGTGGAAAAAAAAATAACGCCTAATTAGTAAGCCAATAAAGTAAAATAATACAAGCATTATTAAACAGCACTCCATAAACATTTTGTCAAATAATGATAAAGCACTAGAATTTCATTTTAGATTCTCTTAAACCTAGAGCAAGACGTGATATCGAGGCACCTACACAGGCAATGAAATTAGAGTGAAAAGAGCGACATCCTTTGGCTTTTTGTGATTTGCTGAATTATGGCTTCAAAAGGTTCTTACGCCACCACTGGAACAGAATCAATTGCTGCCGCAAACAGGCCATGTTTCTCTATGAGGTGCAAATATACACACTGTTACCCAAAACTACAATTAACATTAACTATTTCGTATGTATATCTGCAAGAGTGTTATGATCTAACAATGGGGTTGTGGTAGCCTATTGGAAATGCCTCTGTATGGCGATCTGTTGGACTGAGGTTCGAGACCTGCTCAAGCACTATAGTTTCTTGTAGTGTCTGCAACTTCACTTTCCTTGTGATCTAAGGACAGGGGTTTTGGGGGATCCTATAGGTCTACCTACTGAGCCATCAGTAGCCATTATCTGGCCCTCCCTGGTCCTACGGTAGATTGTGCGCTGATAATAAGTACACTAGGTATGTCAGTATCTAGGACATCGTTCTGCTAGACTAGAGCATTGTTACTATCCCTTGGCTCTGGCATTCACCAATAACCTTTAAACCTTAATCGGAATTTTCTGTTCAACTGTAGTCTGAAGGGCAAAGTATTGTTTTGGTTAGGAAATAGATAGTAATTACATAAAATATGCTATAAAACACCAAGCTAAAAATGTATGAGGTGTTCGAATGGCCTTGTAGAATGAATTGAATTATATCTCCTGGGCATCTCTGCATGCATGTATGTATGTATGTATGTATGTATGTATGTATATATATGTATATATGTATGTATGTATGTATGTGTGCTTAAATTTAATGTCACTGTTGAACCTAACTTTTGTATTCACCTGAAGTTACACGACCCCCAAAATGAAAATGAAATTTGCTCAGCGAATATGCCCTAGCTAGAATTCACACTTATGTCCTTTGATATTCTTGATTTTGATGCATAGATGAAACTACCTTACAAAATGATTATTTCTGTGCAAACTACCTTATATACTAAAGTATATATCCTCAGCAACCTCTTTTAGTTTTATCATAAAGATACAGCTAGTTCCATGCTATTTCATGAAAAATGACGGTCCATAAGAGCTGATCTACACACATTTCCGCTCCTGTTTTGCCAAAGTCTTCTTTTCTGCCTTCCTTCCATAGTCACAATAGTCGTCCCTTCTTATATGGCCATTATAGAGTCCTTTGATCTTTCCCCTTATATATTGAGATAATTATTCCTATCAACTCTCCTTAACGATATTACCCTAATCCAAACTCACCGTGGATGCCCTGTTCAGCTGCTCATATACGCTCAACAACGCTGTCTTGCATTTAGTACCTTTCTAATATCTTTCTAATAATTACCTTTTTCTTAACATCGATACTCTTTTCTGAGAGTCTCTGGACGTACGTGAAATGCGTCAGTTCATACATCATTCATGTTTTCCCTCTTTCTATTCCACACATTCCATATTCCCTTGAAGATACTTTACTGACATAAGATTCAATCCCTTGATATATGGAATCTCTTTAATCTCATTTTGTTCTCTTCTGATCCATTTGTTGATTATCATTATTTTTTTCTTTTGTGTTTTACACGATAAAAACTTGAAATTCCTCAATTGATACCTAATTTTCACGCCATTTCCTTTATGATTTACTTCCACTGTGTTTGGTATTATGTTCTGTACAGGATGTGCCCTTCAACTAGTGTCTGTCTGTATGTCTGTCCCACATTTTATCATTAAATCTTTAATTCAGTTTCGACTGTTCACATATTTACATATTTGATTTTCCCTTCGTAGTACTTTCTCTTTATAAGTTGTTCTTCACTTTTGATTTAGAAACGCCTAGTATTCATTCTACGTCCGTGAGGATAAAAAAAAACATTTACGATGACAGAGGAAAAGAAAAAAAGTTTTATTGCAATAGTTTATTGCAAATATGTGATATCAAACGACATTAAATGAAAGTATTTCCAAGAAATTTATTTTGCAATGATTAATCCCATTAGAGAAAAGAGAAGACACTGAAGAGAGAGAGAGAGAGAGAGAGAGAGAGAGAGAGAGAGAGAGAGAGAGAGAGGGAGAAATTGTATGTCGAAGAAGATAATTGTGAAATACCATTAGAGGTGCCATAACAATTACCTTTCGTTGAAATACACATTTCTATATGTTATATTACCGGAAATGGCCCATGAACTTGATATACAGCTGAAATTTAATCCAATCCAGACTTCTTTAGGCATATTTGAGCTCGCATGATAGACGCAAAGTTGCTAAGGTGCTCTTCTGTGATAATAATAATAATAATAATAATAATAATAATAACAATAATAATAATAATAATAATAATAATAATAATAATTATCATCATTATTTTTAGTACTAGAACTCATTCGAAGATATTAAAAATTAAGTATCATATACATCAACATATATCATGTAAATGTAAATGAATTATTATAAATGTTTGAAAAAAAAAATTTGCAGTAAATTGTTTTTAATTTGATAGTAATTTTCATAGAAAAGCCAGATTATTTCAAGTAAACTATAGCTACACTTACCCTATAAATGGTGAAGTAAGAATAAACATTCTTCCTATAAACTTCCAGAACACCACGACCATATACAGTAAGTGCACGTGCACACATACAAAATACAAGAAGGGAATAACAGTCATTGCAATCCTTTATTGTAACACTTTTAGCGGTCCTTAGCACTGAATAATGAATAAAACCACCCGAACAAACAAACACAAGATGTGCCGTAGGTACTGGTAACTTAGGCTTATTGGCCGTGCAGCAACGATGAGAGAGAGAGAGAGAGAGAGAGAGAGAGAGAGAGAGAGAGAGAGAGAGAGAGAGAGAAGGATTCCTGGCATTTTCCTACATATGACGAATTGACAAAAAACCTTGTTATTTTTCATCACCTCCACCCCCTTTACCAATCTCTGCTGCGATTCACTGCGGTCGACTGACTGCCAGAAATACAATTCCCCCGATAGGTTAACTAAGTCAAAATTTGTTTATGAGAAAGAATACAAACACTTTCTTCCGAACCTGGGCTTCGAGTGCGGGATCTCTTGATAGTGAGGGATAGAAGTTCTACAGATAAGATAAAGGAGAGAAAGAGTTTGTATGGAAAGGTCAACGATTGCACAGGCAAAGAAGACCACATCGAGAATAAGGTGAAATAAAGGGAAATGATAGGGATGGTCCACATGCCATATGGTATTTAGCACTTAAAGAAGGTAAGACTCCTTTGGCTCAATATCCAACAAAGGAATGCCAAAATCGAGAAACTACAATGCGAGTCAGCGGTAATAATAACAAAGAATGCGATAGTAATAATTTTGGTGATAACCTCTCGCGTTGTAGAGTAAATAGATAACCAGATGATTAACAAAAATGCAACAACATCGTTTCTTTTGTGGAAAAAGTTCGAAGCTAACGGGACACATCTATATTTTTCTATTATATCAAGTCATCCTGATTCTTAAAAGGACTAAATGGTTCACAGCCACGCCTCTGAGTACAAGTGATTGATGATAATGAAGAAAAGGAGGCGACGACCTTCTTCCGACAACTGCCTTTTTATGGAACGACAAAAATGAAGGCAATCTATTCCAATAAAAGCTTCAAACCTTAACGGGAAAACCAATTTGTGACTTGATTCGTTGTTCGTTGATGTTATTTTCACTCATAACTAAGGAGAACAGAGATAAAAGCAGACAATGATGTTTGTTGTAGTGAGCCGTTTTATTTCGAAGGTGAACTTCAAACAAGAAGGTTCTAAGTCGTTTTGTCCCTTGGCACGAAGACAGTTCTTATGTCACTTGTCTCTAGGCCCCAAGTCCCAAAACGACATGGCTAACTTGTTCTATGTTGTGCTGTCACACGATGGCTGAAGTCACAGAGGTGTCACTAACGACATACAGCAAAAGGACTAATAGGGATAGGGAAAAACTTGTCCTGTCTGCATATTCTAAATCAATATGGCTGTTGCATATATTAATTTCTTCGCCTCCCACACATGATTGACATTCACCCCACATGCAAAAAAAAAAAAAAAAAAAAAAAAAAAAATAATAATAATAATACAATCTGAATTTCTGATGAAAAACTCGACGCTCAGGCTTCAAACACAGCAAACACTAACTTTAACTTACGTCTGTTGTTTACATAAATGACTACTGGAAACGAAACATTGTTTTACTTAGCTCTAAAGTCTAAATGATGATCACCAATCCTGATGATTATGGCACTGGTAAAAGACATTTAATGTGATACTTGAAAATAAGAAAAGTAGACAAAGCTCCTAAATTTCTTGATTATTTCTTTAATGAGGAATAGAGGGAAAATTTCTTGGTGACAGTGAAATCAATGTTGTCAGAAAAGGAAATTTATAACCAGTTTCCTGGTCTAGCCTATATGCCTATATGCCTAAATGCCTATATGCCTATATGCCTTCAGGCTATATGAATAATGAGTTGAACGAAGTGAAAATTCTTTTTTTTATACCCAATCCATTAGGAGAAAAGATTCCGTTGGTTTAAAATTTTTTTGTTCAAACTGAGCATTAATGAAGTTGATGATGTGATTTTGAAAAGCTTAAAATTGATGATGACGATTTTATGAGTGTTAAAGAAATGTCAGGCAATAAAGTGATCTTAAAGTTATCGAATTAGTTTGTATATGGTACTTTGCTAAATAGATATAATGAAAACCTAATTTTATTATATAATGTTCTGTCAGTAAAAGCAGTGATTTTCAGCAGTGTCTTTACATTTGTCTAAATAAGATACGTTCCGTTTGATTCGCAGAACAGGGCGTTGAGTGATGCATTAAGCTCATACGGGAAAGGTACTGGGATACGTGATAATACTCCCACTCTCGGTAGACGGCTAAAATGGAAATCAGGAAAACATTTCATCGGTGCTTTTCATAGGAAGACATGATACAGCTTTCATGTAACACGGACTTAAAAGGAAATGTCTCAAATGTGGCAGCAAGAATAATTTTGCTGAAAATTACTCGTTGCACAGAATCGTGAATATTGTGGGGCATGAAAAGGATTTTCCAAGTCTGCCGAAATCAAAAGGTAAGGAAACAAGGAAACGTCCAGGACATAGAGATGGAAAGGCAAGAAACGCTAAGTGAAGATACACCAAACTCTAATCATGTTCAGGATATTCAAGAGTAATAAAAAGGAAAATGACAACAACGAACAGCGTGCCCTAACATAAAGGAAGAATATTAAGTTTTCCTGAAATATGAAGAAAAGGATCCAAATAAAGAAGAATGATATTTACAGTATCACTGAGGCGGTAATAAGGATCAGTTTTGGATGACTAAAGTGGAGAGTTTACCACAAGAAACTATACCTTCTGAGGGCAATGCTAATGTCTTTGCAGAAGCCCAACAAAAGAATCCAGAGTACCAAGCTTGTAGGATATCCTGCACATCCCTCCGTTGGGAAGACGTCCCCCTAGACCGTGGATACCTCCTCCCATGCGCCGACAGGTGTTTGATTTCAAGTATGACCTTTCACAGGTCTCGTGCTGATCTAATGCACAGCTACTGAAGACGAAGTTAATTTGGCACTGCATTACTAAGGATGCTAAGGATTGAGTCCTCACTTCTATTTTTTGCCAAACTTCAAAAAGAAATCAACACACGATTCAGGAGTAGGCACCTTTCCTCAACCTCACCGTTGGTTTACCAACATCTACATCGACGTAGTTGGGTCCCTACCCACATCACAAGGACATCGTTACCTGATTACTGTCGCCGACCGCTCCACTCGTTGGCCTGAAGTCAATCCCGTGGAAACTGCAACGTTTGCCTCATGTACATCTACCTTACTCTCAGTATGGATAGCGAGAGTAGATAATCCTGACAGCGATTACTGCTGACTGGGGCACGACTTTCCCTTCTCAATTATGGACATCATTGGCGAACCTCAGGGGAATCACCTTACATCAGACAACCTCCTACAACCCCGCTGCCAACGGAATGGTTGAATATTTCCATCGAACCCTCAAAGTAGTTTTTATGTCCCGCTGCAAGGACTCCAACTGGTTTACCCAGCTTCCCAGAACCTGTAATGGCATATAGTGATCCGTTGGCTGTCCCTGCCAAATTTTTCCCGTCTGCAACCTCGTCCGACAATCTCCAGCGCCTACGTCACTTCGTGGGTAAATTTACTCCATGCTGCCAGACTTACAAGCCCCCAATTGAGCAATACATACCAATAGATCTGCATTCGACAACGCATGTTTTCCTTCTCAATTTCACTAGTAAGTCACTGCTAACGCCCCTTTACACAGGCTCTTTCCTTATGGTCTGTCGTACACAGAATGCTTTCTGCATCAACATCTGTGGCAAAGAGGACTGGATCTCCATTGACCGCCTAAAACCTGCATATCTCCTGCTAGATGACCTGCCTACAGTACGCTTTTCTGAAGTAGGGAACCCTATTTCACATGTATGTCATTTTTAGGGGGATACTTTTACCGCATGTGTATCATAAGCTCGTACACTGTAATGGTCTTTATTTTTTGTTTTATTACTCGCTCTTCCCTGCACTATTATAGACCAACTTATGTTATGCTAGTTCTTCCTTTTTCATGTTTGAATATTTTTTGACGTTCTTGCTCGCATATTGCTGTATATAAAATCGATGATTGTTTCATAAATTTTAGTTGCATTCATGTTGCCTTCAGTTATCACCTAACTGGTGTCTCCGCACAGAACTAATAAAAAGTTTATAAATA